>NC_056725.1:1889577190-1889804690 GCF_019279795.1 Protopterus annectens
CCCAAAAAAATTTAGGGTGTACCTTACACAACACCTACAGCTTTACATACTCCACCATTAACATGCCATGACGTTTATTGAGCTCCAACAGTTAAATTATGAGGCTGAACTATGGACACCACGTCTGTACACATTTGCATACTACATACTCAGGGGTGACCTCTGCTGAACAGACAGGGCCCATGTCCACAACAATATTAATGGATATACTTCACATACATGACATAAGCAAAAGCCACTGTGAGCAACATGCTCATGGATATGTGCACACACGCAACAATTAGTGGGATGTGCTTGAGGGTTACATTCCCAAACCGGTCACTCACCTTGCTTTGGAACATGAGTCCTTTGTACATCACGCAGGGACACTCAGTAGCACTGTTCATGTGATACCTCCCTTGGTGGTTGGGAGACACATGTACGCCAGGGATCACTGCAGTGGCTGTACTGTGCAGAGTTGCAGGTAACACATGGCTCTGCTGTTCACAGGACACTACCCTAGAGAGGTGCCACTGGTGTGAACACTGTAGTTGTGCTTACACATAGACTTGCCAGACTGCATAGTACCCCACTATGAGCCTGTGAAGCTATTACATGTCCTGTGTGCATGGTTACTTGGTAGCCCTTCCATTTAGATTAGCTATCATGCTATTGCAATGTCCCGTGCCTACAAGCCATATGTATCCTGTTATTGTACATGCCAATAGACGATACCTTTGGTATGCATAATATGCTTGTTATGCTGTGTAGAATATCTGACATATCTACTTACAATACTATACATTACACATATTTCACATAGTATCCCATAATGCAAAGCAAACTTGCACAGTGGGCCCACCTTAGACATGTCATTGTCGTTATATGCCCATACACATGCCTACTGTGACAGTATATCAACATATACTATCCCCTGCTATGGCACGTACTTGTTGGACATACCCTACCACTGACGGTGGGTTGTATGGAAATGTTCTGTTTAAAGCCCTCATGTAGCATCCCTTGTGGTGTCTGTGATGTGTACCTTGTGGCCCACTGCTGGACGCACATTTTCTACATGCGTTAGTATGCTCAGCAAGACATCACTACATAAATACCTTTTCCCACTTTATGCATTGCGGACACTTTTAATTAATGCAAACCAGGCTATACATACAGTAAATAATTAATAAAAAACATGCTATACATAAACTTACATACCGAGTGTTCTACATACCTTGTTATTGTTCCGGACTTTCATCTCTATCTCTCTCACACTGTTTAAACAGGTATTTTGTATGAGCATACGGTCTGAATGTCTGGCAAGTCATCCTTATATACGTCGATACCTGTAACATGTGGTTTCCTCCCGCCAATTGGTGTTCCTGAGTGACTAATTACTTGCATATCAGCTGTGCAGCTACTCCATTCACCAATTACGCGCCAACAGTGGGGTATAATTTAATTCTCCACTTGGGCGTTGCCCATTTGCCCTACCTTTGGGGAGATGTCCTGTATTGTGTTTTTTTATGTGTAATTGCAACTGCTATGCATAGAGACAATTATACTTTGGATTCATGTCCCCCGTGGATTGTGTGTGACAGCTAGAGCATGTGGTTCAACACGTGGGTGTTCCTGTCATCCCAATGTCTGATAACAGACTATTGCAAACAAAGCCTGTAACATCGCCGTTTGTTCCATTATATAATGGCTGCAATTTTGCATGGCACCTTTAATTGTATCTCTCACAAGGTATGTTGATGGTTCTGCAGATGTAATTGACTAACTGGATGTTTGTGCTGTTATTGCAGTCTGTATTGCTATAGTTTCTATTGTGGGGGATGTCGGTGGGTGTACATAGCATATACAGGTTTGTGGGGCTTGCATTTCTACATATTCCATATATATGTGTGTGGGCTCCATCCCTAATTAAAGAGCTATCAGTTAGTAGACTTATGTTATGGGACTGTACATTGGGCCGTTGTTAATTGGTTTCTATATAGTATGCAGGTAAGGTTGATACTTCCATACCTCCGGAATTGCAGCGATATGTAAAGGGATATGTCTAACTGACAGCTATCCTATGTATTTCTGTCCCAGATATTTGCAGTTATTGCGGTTGTGTTGGTAACAGAACCTCTTTGCCATGGGTTGCCACCTTTTCATATGGCCATTGTTGGACACTTTGCGAGATGCACAGCGGTGTTTACAGGCCAACACATAGCCACGGTCAGTACACAGGTTAGCACATACTTTTATCCTCAATACATACCTATTGTGGGACTTTGGCTACTTATCATATTGCATGTAACATTTATGTTTCTTACATACAGGCATAACTATTTAATGCAACTATTACATTTTATATGGGACATATTAATGTCCTATAATCCCGGACATTTGCCCTTTGTAATGTTTTATGTCAGGACACACCTGTCCAGGGAGGGGTTGTCCCTCTTAATGTGGGACAGGTGGTAACCGTAAGCCTACGGCTATTCATACCCACACCTACCATAATGATCTACCTCCGAGTTGGCACTAACAGACACATGATGTGGACACACACACACATTACAGTCACATGGAGACGCACACGGCACCCTCAACACACACATACACAGACTACGGCGCTCACAAACACAGTTGAACACAGTACCTACATGGACCGCAACACTGGCAGCGGTAACTAAATGTCCCTTCATATCATCATACTATTACTCGCGGTTGTACTGTTCCGGTACTGTGTTCTTTCGGTCTTTCAGCCTCGTGGTTACGCATGTTGGTATGTTACACATTCCATAGTTGGTGGTATCCTATTTATTTGTACCTCCAAGGTGTTATGAATGTCGTTGACCTATCTATATATATTTGCAGATATCGCTGACTCCGTATATATCAACATATATCACTCTATTGCCCTTTCTATCTGTAATATACATATATATATATATATATATATATATATATATATATATATATATATATATATATATATATATCTGATGGGGAAAGTGACAGGCAAACTACACCTTTCATTGTGTACTTGTTGGTGTATACTGTTTCCTGGACTCCACACATTTGTGTCTGTACCTGTCACATTACACACCTGCCGTAGGTTAGAGTTACCAGCTGTCCCACTCTGCGAGGGACAATCCCTCTTTGGGCAGTTGTGTCCTTCAAAATATTTGTGAACATGGCAAATGTCCTGGGATTTTAGAACATACTTATTTCCTATAGTTTATGTAATAGTTGCATAAAACAGTTATTCTGTATCTGAACCACCTATATGTTCTAGAAACAGAATAAGTAAGTAAACATTACAAGAATGAGCTTTTATCTAGGCAAAACAGTGAAATTCTGCATTTTGTACTGGCCGGGTGTATGTGTCGGCCTGCAGACATCTGATGTATGTCTCACACTGGTCATTTGAAGAGGTGGCAACCCTACCATAGGTACATCTTGCCTAGCAATAGTGTTAGGTGATTCTATACATGATTGCTTGTTGTACACCTGGCAGTGGTTGTTTTACCCTTCAGAGCAGATGCTATTAGTACAGGGGTGAATAATGCTGGTTTCACCTGTTCTGGACATATTTGACCGTGATCTGCGAGATATTCGGTGTAGCTTATCCCTGTTTCACGCATATCCATATAGTCATATTTAAACGTCGCTTACCAGTAGTGGGCAATGCATATTCCCAGTAACGTGTGCTAAACATGATCTGCTGACCTGCATCCAACATGCATTGCTCATGCCTTCGGGATTACGTTACATCCCTTGCAGGACATGGGACCGGGAACATACACGACGGTCACTGCATTTAATATATGGCCATCTGGGATTTGTGCACGTGTTATGTCATTTTGTACGTGGAGTATGCTACAGCTGTTACTCCATACTGCACTCACATGGGTAACTCAGTTAGTTTACATATTGATGAGTCCAGTTAATGGTATGTTCATGTGATGTTTACTGGATGTGCTTCGGCATTGGGTATGTATATCTCAGTGAGCCACACACGATACTGTGCTACACCTTGAAATGACCGTGGGTGGAGCATGCTGGGGTGAAGAATACCTGTCATGGGTACACCACATGCCTTGACACAACATCCATGATTATATTATGTGCAGCCCCTCATTAACACAGCAGGGACTCTGTGCTGAGTGTGTGCAGAACAGTGCTTACACACATGCGCTCCCACGATTGCCTCTGCTCCTCTACGCGACAGTTGGTTACTCGATGTTGTGGCAACAGCGGACACTGTTTGCCGCATTTGGTGTATGGACTCTGACAGTCGGCCATGAACCTATTGTTTGTCGTACCTGGGAACCTATACACACAGCACCACCATATGGTGATAGGCGCATGTACTGTTCAGGTGTTGACATTCCTTGTTCCTATAGCTGTTGTGTGTACAATATTTGAGGGCTGCCTATGTGGGATTCACACAGTGGGCCACCTATACATTACAATTTACAGGTGGTCGTGCTTGTGTGCCATCCATTTTACTGTGTGTGCAGGTGGAGAGGTGTGTCAGTCCGTAGGGGCCTACACTGTCAGAGTATGTGCTATATGTTCCCTCTTTGCCAAGGTGTAGGCACATTGGGCATGCCTCCATCTGCCTACTGGGGCTGGCACAGTGTGTTCATGGTCTGAATCCCTCTGTGCCTGCGATGGCCTTGGCAATTGTGGTGGGCTATGAGGGCCCTCACCATTTTGTCCCTGCTGCAGCTGTTTCTGCAGGATCATATTATGTAGCATGGCACATACTATGACAATGTGTGCACACGTGCCTGGAGAGTACTGCAAGGCTCCACCAGATGTGTCCAAGCACAGGAACCATGATTTCAGCATCCCGAACACACGCTCTTTGATGATTCTGGTTTGTGCGTGTGTCTCATTATGGCGTTCTTGCATGGGTGTGTGTGCATTTCTGATGGGAGTCATCATCCACGGCTCCAGTGCATAGCCAGCATCCCCCACAAGGTGGCCATGTGGGATGTCCCCCCTGACAAATACCTGATACAGCTGTGAGGCATGCCAGATATGGGAGTCATGGTAGCTTCCAGCACTGCCAGCACACACATCCATGATAATACCCTGGGCATTGCACATGACCTGGCAGTTGATGGAGTGGAATCCCTTGCGGTTTATGTAGTGCCTACCATGCTCACCGGGTGGTGACTTGATTTGTATGTGCGTGCAGTCTATCGCACCCAGTACCTCCGGGTAGTGTGCCACATGGTGGAAGTGACGCATATTGCTGGCCAACTCCTCCTGAGTTCGGGGGAAGTATATATGCTCATTGGCATGTGGTAACATGGCATCCAGGAACTGGTGTAGTACCCTGGATGCTGATGCCTGTGAGATCCCCATTATATCTCCAGTTGGCCTTTGAAAGGTACCTGTGGCTAGTATTCGCATGCTTACACATACCTTCGTGTTCACTGGGATGGGTTCCCCTCTGTTATTTCTGGTTCTCAGGCATGGCCGGCACAGCTCCACTATTTGCTGTAAGATGTCCCTGTCCACCCTGTAACCCTCTACTATCTCCAGATCATGTAGCCCCTGGTATGTTACCCTTGGTCTGAACACTCTTCTCCTCCTCCGGGGCCTGCGGTGGTTGTCGGCATCATCCTCCACAACATCGTCAGTCTCTAACACATGCTGATGGATCACAGCTATGGCAGCTCCCAACATATACATTTTAAAAGTTCCCCATGTGTTTACACCTATGGTGCAGTGTTTGGGAATTCACAGGTGTGTGTAGGGTGCTTTCACACTTTATACTATTGTGCTGTGAACACCGATGATGTCATAGAGTGTGTATGTACGATCGTAGCTACAGGGTATCTTATGTGTTTTACTACCGGAACTACTATTGTGGTGCCTTTGGTGTTGAATTACATTTGGCTGCCGTGGATTACCTCTTGACCTTCCCTTTACATTTCTGCACGTTCCACCTACCATTTTCTGGCATGCATCCAACAGCCTGCTTTCATTTGTACTTTCCTAGACCTGGCGTATCTTGCGTAATGTGTGCTATTGCCAGTCTACTGTCGGTTTGCTTTGCTCTGCTATGACAGATCTCCTATCTTTGCAATCCAATGCCTCCCCTCCTTTCTTTGCATTCCAATGCCTCCCCTATCCTGTTTTGCAGGTTTCTGCAAGCAGACTTAACAGCTGCCATTGATTGGCCGCCGTGAGTTGATTGGTGTTGATTGCTCATTAGTACACAAATTGCCCTACTTCGGCATTTCCTTCTTTTCTTCCCCTGACCTTCCTGTTTGTGCTATTGTTCGCACCACGTGCATCTGCTTACTGGATTTCGGGCACGTTTTCATCCCGTACATGCTTTTGGGCATCATGTGTGCTCTCAACTAAACGATTCTATACCTTCCTCCCCACCCCTATCCTGCAGCTTTGCTTAGCAGTGGCCAGGCCAGTTTGCATTGCTCCAATGTGCTTGCTGCTACGGTGGCACACCCCTCTGCTGATGTCATGTATCTCCTCTGAACCACTCCTCGGTATTATAGCACTGCGCCGTATGGTTCAACCTTCATCCAGCGGAACATTTGCGATTCAGTATTATCTGCCTCATTTGCATGGCATTGACTACTAATTCATATTTACCGCGCTGAACACTGTTGCAGGCCCTTAGCAACCCTTGCACCTTGGTTGTGGTGTTCCATGCCTACCATTGTGTATTATGGTGTAAACCTGATTTGTATTACATTGCGATTTTATGACATTTTTATATATTTTCTTTATGTTCCAGTTTGCGCACACATGCCCTGTGGTTGTAGTGTGCGTTACTGTGGACATGACATTAAATGTTGTTTTTTAGGTGTTGTGCATCTTTTCTTATGCCATTGGCTGTGTATTTAGCCATTGGCATATGTTAACTTTGTAATACATGAGTCTGGTCCGCTTCCAAAGCTCCGATGTTCTGTTTGGGAAAATGTAAACCGTGTTTTTTGGTTTACATTTCCGTGGGCTTACGCTACATTTGCACCACTTCATGAATCACTATCTGCCTTCATTTGCCTGGTGCGACACTGTGCATGGGGTGATTAGCATACCTATGCTGAGGGCTGCGCAGTTCTGGCATACGCCAGTAGTGCACGTGGTATTGGATCGTACCTGAATCGCTCGATGGCCATAATTGGCGTTATTCCACCTATACTACGCCTGCGCCTGGCGCAAGCTTCATGAATCCCGGGGACTGTAATCACTGGGTGTAGCAATTTCAATAATCAATGCTACTTTTATCTTCTTTTCATGGACTACTATATCTGGTTTTCTCACATCTATTTTTTGGACTGTTAGTAATGGGTGATCCCACATGATATAAACATTATCATTCACTATTATGCTTTGTGACTCATATTATCAGTGCTTCTCAGCTACTTCATTATTGTAATGTTTGCACAATCCCCAAAGCAACAGTCTTGCTGTGATATTATGCGTTTCAGTATAAAGGCTCTCTGCCATTAGTGTGTCATACCCAGCAACAAGATGTGTGATTATTTCCAGTTCTCTTTTTCAGAACCTGCATTTGTCTGCTTCTCCCACATGTTCAATGGACTTTGTAAACCAGTGTGTACACAGCCCACTATCCTGGGGCACCTTTCATGTTTTGGTTTAAATTCATCTGTCCTTAACCATTCCTACATCAGATCCTGATTGACATGTGGTTGTTCCAGGAGTTTTCTGTACTTGCAACTATATTTATACATTTTCCTCATTTCTTGCCTCCTCACCTGATCCTTCTCCTTATATTCTTTCTTTTAGTTTTGGCACATTCTTCTTCTGGTTTGACACTGATAATGCTTCTGCTAAACTAAGCAGGAAAGTCACCTTAGACTTTTTCTCCCCGTGTTTTTAAACTTTCACTATGTATGGATCTGGTGAAGTCAGCAGATATGTGTGCAGCCCTACGATTGCAGATCTATGCATGTAATCATTTTTGACAAGATCCATTTATAATCTTGGTCTGTACTGATTTTTATATATCATTTGATACGTGTGAAGCATTGTTCTTCTTTTCCTGTTCAATTGATGCAATACCATCTGAAGCCAGTCAGTCACCCAAAAACTGTAAGTTAGTACAGGAAGAACAAATTGTTTTGCAGCTTGGACTCTGTTCCTAGATGTCAGGGCTGTTTTCAGTATCAGTTTTAGTCTTCTAAAGTATTCCTTACTGAGTTTTTTTCACATTTGTTCATGTTTTATTGTCAATCCTTCATCAATTCCCAAATTCATTTATATCACATTCCTGTCCCAGATTGATATTCACTTGGTGCTGCAGTATTGTGAAATGTTCCATATCTGGGTGCCTTTGTCTATATTTCAATTCAAATATCTTTGAGCTGCTTTTTTGTATTGATTAGTTTGGCTTTCTCCTTTGCATAAATATTGCACCATATCAGGACTCTCTTTCCCATGCCCATGTTTCTTCTTTATACCTCTCAAAAATGTCTAGGTTTTGTTCTTTATATTTTTCCATTACCTCTGTTGCTTCTTTTTCCAAATGTCACAGAGCTTCTTGGTCTATATCGTTTTTCATGGATCTGTTGTATTAATGAACACAAATTTGCATTTGAAGGTTTTGACAGTTTTTCTTTGTGCAAGTATTTTTCTTTCTTCTAATCTTTCTCTCTCTCTTAATATTTTTGAATATCTTCCATCTGGAAATGCTGGGCTTCTTGGATAATAGTAACAATACATTATTTTTTCTTTATCTTCAGTAGTCCACTCTTTCATCTTTATGGCTCTTTTTTAGCCTGTCAGTTTTTGTGTTTTTTGTGGAGTACTACTTCCTTCTACAGCAGGAGGCCAATTCTCCCCCTGAGCCTGGCCTAACCCCATTGTAGGAATGTTTCTGTATCTTGAGGATTCAACACTGTTATTTTTGCGAGTCTTTGTACCAGTGCTCATACCAGGATTGGGCACTCTTTTATCCTGGGACTTGTGCACTCAGTTGTGTTTTTTATTTTTTAACCTACTTCTGTCCATGATATATATTCTATAATGTCTATTTATCAGTGATGTCTTGGTGAGATTTTTGTGAAGGCACTCACCAGGACATGAAGATGAATTCACTTCCAACAATACTACTTTCCTTTGCTTGCTGATTTTATCATCTCTCCATTCAGACCCCAGACTTGAGGATAAATTCAGTTCCAGCAATACTACTCTCCTTCTCTGTATAAGGGGGTGATGACTTTAATACAGATGAGGATGAGGGTTGCCACCTTTCATTGTGGATAAAACTGGACTTAGGCCACACTCCCCACAATTCCCACAATGCTGCCCATGTCCCTGCCAATTTCTATCCATTTTGTGATGTCATAGTCAAGCCAGACAGGGGAAATACCCTCTTTTTTCATTCTTGATGCCTTTTTTCCTGCGGTTTTACTGCACTTTTTATAAAACAAAGCATAGTAAATCTGCAGATTTAGCAAACTTCTACTGTCTGTTTCTTTTTTTGAAACAGAATACTGCTGTTTGTACAGTATTTTCCAGACTATTGGACAATCAGTTTCATTTCTGGATAGTCCAGAAAAAAATGGATAGGTGGCAAGACTAATGAGGATGCAGCCAGTTTCATCTGAGATGATGTAAACACAAGTAGTTTCAGACCACTGTAGTTACCACAATCATGCAATGTGGAAGGTTAATGAATAACATATTTAAATATGAGATGCCGAGAACTACGAGTCATGAAACCTACACATATATGACTCCAGATGGACTGTCAACATCACATCTAACAGAAAAAGCACAGTGTGTGCATGATAAGTGTGGATATCATCTCTTTCATGATAAAATTAAGTCACAATTCTCATTAACCACATCATCACTTATTTCTTTGAAAGGTCAACACAAGAAACAACCACTTACTATGCTTTAGTGTAGCTGTCTGATATTGACAGCAGAATGTTGGCTGATGTTGCCATAAATCTGATATTTAAGACACAGCCTGAGGACAGTGGCACACAGTTGCAAAGTGTACTGGCATGACCCCCCCCCCACCTTCATAACAGGTGGATAATTACATGGCCAAAGAGATGGGCTCACACACACTCAACACATTGAGAAAATGACATTACAGCAGGAAGAGGCTGGGACACCATGCAGCTCAACAGCAGTTTCTTGTGAACAGCCTGAACATCCTGATGAAGACACTATCATGTCAGAAGTAACACTGCCTGCTATAACACCTAGTTTAAAGGGGTATGAGGCAAAGGCATATTTCACATAGTTCAGGTGTAGTCCACTGCAACAGAAAGTCAGGTAGGGATGTTTAGAGTATTACATGGCATACATAAGGAATTTCACCAGTACATGGGAATGGGAGAGGCCAGAGACAACACATTGACAATCTTCATGCATTGCGTGGTGGCACACAAAACATCCATATTCACCTTCATGCCCACAATAATAAAGACTTAATAGATTCAAATTAGAAATATAGCTGGACATAGATGGAGGACTGTCTCACATGTGGGGGATGAGTAGGCTGCATTTCATGGGTATCCAAAGAAAGTGCTGCCCAGTTATGGGTGACATAACCTAAAAGAAGGCAGGCAGACCCATCAGCCATCAGCAACACATGCTGGAAACTCTCAGTTGTGATCTAGGTCACACAACACTGTAAGATCAGTATCCAATGGTTCCGCTACATCCAATAGATCATGACATTGCAGATACTCAGCATCAGGGTCATATGACAGCAGATGCTCAGAATCCATAAGACCATCACCCACACTCTGCTTAAGGGACACTATGTATGACAACCCAGATATGTAAGTCACATTACAGACCTTAATCAAGTCAAGGCACTAGTCACCCAACAGGTTAATTTCTTACAAGGATATTTATGCATAGCTCTACACTACAACTGAAAAGCAGTGAAAGCAGTGATGACACACATCTAAACAAATAAAAAATAAAAAAAAGTTTGCTGTGCAGGTTTTACTCTTTATGTACATTTTAGTACACCATCTAATAGTAAGGTCAGCATAGGTGGACATTTAATAGTGGCACAATGCATGTGTTGTTATACCTTTCATTATAGTTCTGCCTGTAAAACTAGCATTGTTGCCACTTAACCCACATGACTATACAAATGATGACCATTATATGTAATTTTCTGACATAGCCAATATGTGTTAAGAAACTTTACAACAGTCTGATACATAGTGTCACTTGATCATGCACCATACAGCCTAGCCAAGAGCAGACATAGAGGAGATCTAATAAATAAGGTTAAAATCAATGTAGTGGGCAGAGCGCCATGATTACATTCCAGTATTAGTTAAATTACATGCTGCTTCAGCACTACTGTAGTGGGAGACCTGACCTTAACAACACTTAGAAGAGTGCTTAACAATTATTAAGCACTCCAAGACACTGTTAACACTGAGTCTGGCAGTAAAGCAGGCAGCATCAACCAGTAAATAGCATTAGCAGGGAATGAAACAGATTTGTTTCAGCTCCTGTTTCTGCCTGCTGTTTTCTAAAGTACACACAGCATTTTTAATTAAACTGCTTCCTTAAACAGCAAATATTTAAGGATGTCAACCACTTTCCCACTGCTTTACTGACTTTCAAAGCTGGCACATCACAGTTTTTTTTATTATTTTACTTTTGACTAGCTAGTAGTACATTAAATTTCCATGCACTACAAAGAATTATGACTGGATCTCCATTTGCAACAAAATATTGCATTTTCTCGACATGGATGCCAACATTCTCAAGCTTTGCTCTCGAGGTAAATTTCTTGGCATACTTGTCTCAAACACATAGTAAATATGCCACAATCAGAGACCCCATCAAAATCCTTTGTGTTAAGTATGGCACATAGGCACAAATGCAGAGTCACTTTCCTGAGCAATGCTGCTGTGGACATGGGTTATATCTAAAAAATGCAATAAAGAGGCAGCAATACAAACAACAAGTAAAACAGAAATTTATTTTCTGGTATCAGTGGACTTATCACACTGTGCTATAGTTTATGAAGGCGAAAACTGCACTTAGGCATGCAACAATATACCTTCTTTGGAATTACTGTTTGCTTTCCTGCCATAACACCTCTCACATAAATAACAGTGTTACTCATGCACTTATAAAACTATAGATTACTTCTAAAAATGTACATATGAGCAGCATATCAAAAGGTGTCTTTAATTAACGTTTTCAGCATTCGTTATGCCTTTCAAATTAACCATCTAGCTAACACTTGACAGTTAAACCTTACAGCAGAATTATAACAACACTTATCCTAATAACCTATTTAATAAAACATTCAAAATAATTTCCTAGAAAAATAACATTTAAGTATAAGAAATAAAAACTGTCTGATGTACAATGTGATTTGATCATGCACCACACAGCATAGCCCATGAGTAACATTACATGTATCAAATATTATCGATGTGATTTTTGCCACTACAGTGGGTTAGAGAAAAGAAGCCCTGGCTGCCACCCATATAACTCAGGTTTGATTCTTGGCACAGCTGACTGATGCAGTGGCAGAGAAGGATGTGCATGCCTGTCTTGGAGGTAGACAAAAATATGGGCATATCCTGCGACAATCTCTGGTGGAGGCTGGGGATGTCACTGGGAGTAGCTGTGGTAGAAAGAGAAGGTGGAGCTTGGACCTGGCTGAGCTGATGTGGAGGTGGGGTGATATGCTGCAACTCCCTCATTGCATACTTGCCCCATAGCTGTAACCAAGTCAGTATGGGGAGGAGTGAGTAGACTAAAAAAAAAACAGGGCAGAAGTGGAAAATGTCAAGCCTCTGAGAAACTCTTAGGTTCCAGAACCCTCTGCAGCATGCTGGCATATGTCCAGAAGGTAAGGAGACTGGCTGGTAGATCTGGCATGGGCATGGGGGACTGGGGTGCTGAGCTTGTAATATGACAGAAAGGGGACACAAAATTAAAAAAATTATTATTAATTAGATTTTTGTTGTTTCATTTTCACTAATTGAATGTCATGGCCCATAGTTGTGAACTAAGCTCTGCCTCTTTGTCTGCACAGTAATGTAAGACACCACATGGGTTCCTGTACTACTGCTACCAGCAAGTCACCATTACTATCATCATTGGTGTAGGAACAATACCTGGAGATGCACTGCCATCATGGGGTAGTTTTGCACAACACCAATGCAATATCATATTGTGTAGAATGCAAATCATGGTAAGCATCCTGCATGCAGTAGCAAGGCCATACTGAAGGGCACAACCGGACACATCCATGCAATGGAAATGGGCTTTCAGAAGGCCAAATATTCACTCAATGAAAAGCCATGTCTCGGACAGGGCAGTGTTGACGAGCTCCTCAGCAGCTGCATTATGATTATGGACTAGTGCTATTAACCAGGGTTTAAGTGGATAGATTGTGTCACCTGCAAAGCAAAGAAGGGAGGATTGCAAAGCAGATAGAAGAGGCATGACTTCACCTTTTATGACACTTCTGATCAGTGATGATGTGCGCTCACGCACGCACGTGTGTGCGCACGCGTGTGCGCTTGTCTGCATGTATGTATGTACGGTATAAAGTATTACTACAGTTATAATTCCACTAAAACTGGAACTACTGTCATAACCCCTGTGACTGTGGTACTTAGAAAAAACATGACATTCATTGTATAAGATCATTAAGTAACTGTAGACTTGATAGACAAGTTTGCACAACTCAACCTTGAGCTAGTTCATATGTATGTATGTATGTATATATTGAAGTATAAACAGATCTCAAGAAGCAGGCACAAAGAATACATTTCTACTATGCAGAAATGCTCAAGTGTCACAACTTATATTAAAAACTTCTGATTATTTATAACATGTTTATTAATACAAGCTTTTGCACTCTGTAAACCACTTATGTGAATTACAGCAATGCATATTTTTTCACTTGCCATATTTTACTAATAAGTTTATAGAGTCAGTTTACTAAATACACTTGGAACTATTTTTTTACAGGTTGTCTTAAAAATTGAACATAATAAAAAAAAATACATACAAGCCAAAACCTCACAGAACTACAAAATCCATTTGACAGATGAAATATGACAGCCGAATGTACGAGTTATAGCCTGATAAGAGCACTTCCTCGGCACTGCAGGCATTCAATAAAAAACATGTTGTGCCTTCTTATACACCGGAGTGTGCTCTATCAAGACCATAAGTCACACCTCATCATGTCTTATTCCTTATATATTACAGCCTGCATGTGAAATAAGTTAAGTGTAACTAGCCTCAGTTATGCACTATTAGGATTTTAGGGTGTTTAGAAAAGAATTACATGCAGTATATGATTAAGGACATGATGTGAAATGAGACATAAATGTTAAGATCTCTTTCTAATTGGTTTTAATAAGCAGTGATGTATACATTAAAAAGAACAGAGGCTGAACTGAATTTAGAAGGATTACATATGGGACTGAAATTCAAATTCAGTGGAATGCATTTCAGTGTATAAAATACCACACAACTGAGCAGCGATGCCTGTGTATACAAGCATGGATTGGAGATTCATGTACACTACACTCTCCATCTATCTGTGTATATATGTATATATATATATGGGTCTACCTGATAAGGCCGACTCTCTATCTATCTGTGTATATGTGTATATATATATATATATATATATATATATATATATATATATATATATTGGGGTCTAACTGATAAGGCAGACTCTCTATCTATGTATATATGTATATATATTTTGGGGTCTACCTGACAAGGACGACTGTCTATCTATCTTTGTATATATGTATATTTATCTATAGGTCTACCTGCAAAGGCTGAAAAGCCAAAATTTTAAATCCCACAAGACAGAGACGAACACCCAGAATACTGACGAACAAACTCTAGGAAAGTAACCATGTGTCCATAACAAAAGAAAATGTAAACTTATGCAAATTAAACCCACCCATGTGGGGGCTATATATATTTATATATATATATATATATATATATATATATATATATATATATATATATATATATATATATATATATATATATATATATATATATATATATATATATATATATATATATATATATATATATATATATATATATATATAGAGAGAGAGAGATATATATATATATATATATATATATATATGGATCTATGTTGTATTGTCGAAAATACGGTTCACAGAACCGTACTTCCAATAATTGACTTCTGCGAAAGTGCATTACATCGAAAATGCACTTTCGTGGAAAAACAAAAATAAAAACTAAATAAAAAAAAAAAACACTAAACACAATTATGCAGGGGAGCAAGCCCCCCTGCACCCCCACACCCCCCTACTTTAATAGTCTCACTCCGAGATTGCACTACAGTGGGGAAAAGGGAATATTCCCTTATCCCCATTGTAACACGATCTCAACAAGAGTTTGTTTAGTTGTACATCAACACTACACATTGATGTACAACTAACGTTACTTGTAAACTGCATGTTTTTCTTTAGCGAAAGTACATTTGATAAAATGCACTTTCGCTAAAGTGGATCCGTGAAAGTATAGTTTGATGAACTGTACTTTCAATGTAACAACTATATATATATATATATATATATATATATATATATATATATATATATATATATATATATATATATATATATATATATATATATATATATAGCATGCAAAATTTACCCAGTACCAGCTTGACTTCAAATAAATGCTCCGTGGTAATAAACCATACCATACAGCCATGGATTCAATTTAATTCCCTTAGTGAACAAATACACTCTTCAGTGCACAAAGTAATGGCTCTACATAAAGCTCTGCTGCAAACACAAACCGGTTTCACCATATAGGCGTCATCAGTGTAAAATCATACAGGAAGTGATGTTATCCCTTAGTTATATATACGCCATTTAAAACAACAGTAACCATTTTTATCTTTTTACAATAGCCCTAATACCATAGAAACACATAACATTATTAATTATTACAAATTTTCATTTAGTCCTGGTTTATATAGTCCCCCTAATTTGAGTATCCAAGTTTTTTCCTTCCTATCTAAGATTTTATGTTTTTTCATTATTGATAGCCCATCACCCTCAACTCTATCTATACCCACAAAAATAAAGTGTGCCCCCACATGTTCTAAATAATGTTTGTATAATGCACTGCGCACTCTTTTACAATTTATATCACTAATGTGTGCAGCCATTCTTTGTTTAAGAGGCCTTTATGTTTGTCCCACATAAAATGTTCCACATTTAGACATTGCCATCTATATTATCCAATCTGTATTGCATGTAATTAGAGTCTTAATATCAAATACCTTCATAGTGTTAACCAATGTGAAACATTTAGTTCTGGATACCACTTTACAATAAACACAGTTTCCACAAAAAGTACAGCCCCTTGATGTTACATTCTTTGACGTTTGTCCCATAAATTAACTTTTTTTATGTTTATTAAGGTATTCACCTATATTTCTTCCTCTTCTATAACCTGTATGGTGTGGTTTATTACCACGGAATGTTTATTTGAAGTCAGCTGGTGTTAGGGGAATTTGGCATGTTAACTATTGACTATCCATGCACAGCTTTACTTCGCGGTTAACCATTGGTTCGTGCATCATCTATGTGGATATATATATATATATCTGTGTGTGCGTGTGCACGCACACAATCACATGTCTGTGTGTGTGTGTGTGTGTGTGTGTGTGTGTGTGTGTGTGTGTGTGTGTGTGTGCGCGCGCATGTCTGCATGTATGTACGTATGGCATAAAGTATTAATACAGTCATAATTCCAGTAAAAGTGGAACTACTGTCATAACCCCCATGACTGTGACTTAGAAAAACATGATATTCATTGTGTAAAGTAAAGAACTGTAACTTTGAGAGGTGCACAATATAATTATTTCAATAAGAATATCAAAAAATCTTACACAGATTTCAGATTTACCTGTTATTTCAATAAAGACTTACCATGAGCATGAATAAACTGGCATAATCCTATTTATTCTTTGTTTTACAAATGTCTCTGCAAAATATTTACAGTTACTTATAGTAAAATAAAAAAATTTCACAATGACAGATAAGTATGTATGTATTATTTTTTTTTTCCTTAACTGTGACAGACACAGTAGTTGTCATTGAGGATTTGGGGCCTCAGCAGCTCTGTTTCCTTTTCCATTGTGGGCTAGTGGCAAGCTGAAACTGTGGACACAGTAAAATCCACAGTGCAGTATCAGAGTAGATGATTCAGTCATTGTAATTAATCATACAGTGTGTACAGCTGCATCTTTGAGCTAAACCTTGCTTTTAAACTGTTGCTTGGTGAAGCAAAAATAAAATAGGATGTTAGGGGCCAACCAAAGGTTTCTGCAGATACAGATCAGCATATTTAAGGGTCTGTTATGCACCACTTCTACACTGCATGGTAGGCAGGAAAGTCTGCTAAGTATGAAGAAGGCACTCTGCTGCCAACAGCAGTAAGTTGTGAAAATAAGCAGTAATACTTTTGTCAGAGTACAGATGTCAAGAAAGACAATATAAATGCATATAACAATATTCAAAAACTATATGTAAGCTCTGTAAAAGATGCACACTTTAAAAAAATGTCAGCATTTTGAAATCAAATGAGTACTGCAGCCTACAATAGGAATTGCATTCTAAAAATATTAAAGTTTAGTTTTCCTAAAGGCATCTGTTCCTAGTATCAAGATGACCAGAAAGATTTTTATCTTAACCAAGTAATTCACTAGGTATGTGTCTGCTATCAGTTCTGACATGGGAGCACTGTTAGGTTAAATAGCATTTTAGAAACAGGAATAAAATTAGGCAAGTGATCACAGGCACCATAAAATACTCAGCCATATACATGTTTAAAGAGGCAAACTTAAATGTTCTTGCCTCTCTTGTCAGGCACTTAATTACCTCCCAAATCAAGCATGTTCTCAAAGGATAGGCCTGGTATAAATTTGTGTCTGTCCATCCAGTCATCATGACTAGGCCTTAAAGGTAACCAAAGTAGTACTTTATTTGATCTATCATGGCAACTTATTCCATAGGCTGGGAATATGCTGTGATAGGAATCTGTCCCTCCAGTCAGTCTTATTTATGTTTTGACATAAATTTAGATCCCTATTGAAGGTGTTTGTAGGGACATTGGTTTTGCAAAGAAATAGGAAGTTCTTTCATGGCTCAAAAAACTAGACACAGAACACCTTTGAGTAGATGGTAGGCTACTGATTATAAATGGAGTAATGTAATCTTTCGGGACAGTTGAAGGGTTTAAAATCTTTAGTTTTCTTGGTTAGAAATCTTTGGGGCCTTTTTAGTTAAGCTATATGAGAGGATTTGTACATACCAAAGTAGGTATTCTATTCACTGATGAGTCTGATATGGGAAGAGTACAAGGACAGTATGACTTCTTTGACTCTTTAAGAAATTCCCTTGGTAATTAACTGGGCCTCATAGAAGGATTTCATGACTATGGTGGAAGCAAGGTGATTGAATAAGAAAGGGTTGTCCACATAAGTACTGAGATCCCTTATGGCCATCTTTGTCTGAAGAGGAGTTCCATTTATAACATAGCAGGTGGGAGCAGCTTTTTTTCCTCAACATTACTATGTTGCACTTTTTTGCATTTGACTGGAGAACATTTTAGGTACACCAGGTACGTGTGTATTCCAACCTTTGCTGAAGCTGTTTAGTAGCAGTGAAAGAGTACGTAACAATACCCAAATTGCAATCATCAGCAACCTTGGTCAACCACATTTTAGGATATTGTCTTGGATGTCTGCAAAATAAATACTTAGAAGAGGGACTAACATGGATCCCTATAGCACTCCAATCATTACAAATTTACATTCAGAAAGTGTACCAGTAACTTTCACAACCTGGAATCTGTTGGATAGCCAGTTTACAATCTAGTGGACAATGTACAGGATTACATTACATTTGTCTAATTTTTCAATAATTCCAGCATGGAGATTAGTATTAAAAGCATTGGCCAGGTCAAAATAAGCAGTATACATAGGTTCATAGGTTCATAGGCAGGTACTAGGCTATCTGCCCGAAGGCATTTATAAGCCTAGCTGGAATGTATTGGCTTTCATCACCCCCTTAGATTAGTTCCCTGTGCCTCTGTCCAGCAGAGCCATTGAAGTGATCCCCGAGGTAAACTTTCCGTTTCCCATCCACTCGTCAAGATTTCTTTTGAAGAGTGTTAGCGAGGAGCTCTGCCTGATGTAGACTGGGATCTTGTTCCAAAGCATGGGAAGTCTCTGGGACAGGAATCAATCCCTTCAGCACGTCCTATTTATTGTTGTGATGAGGTTTAGATCCCTGGAGTGTGTGGCTCGAGGGGATATGGTTTTCTTTAGGTGGAGCATGTCCATCAATTCTGGGTTGGAAATGGCCATGTATGTCAGACAGAGATCACCTCTGAGTAGGCAGCATGCAACCGAGTACAGCTGGAGTTTCTTCAGTCTAGCTACATAGGGCATCTGTTTTAGGCCAGTGATCCTCTTGGTGAGGTACTTATGTGGTCTTTCCAGCTGTTGCAGGTGTCTTGTAAGGTACATCCCAAATGGGGCATTGTACTCTATGATGAGTCTGATGTGTGATGCGTAGAGGGGCACAATGACCTCTTTTGATCTGGATGCAAACCCTTTTGTGATTAGGTGGGCCATGTAGAAGGATTTTCTAACCACTGTGGCAGTGTGATTATCAAAGGAGATCCCTTATTATGTCTTCCATATTTAGGGGGCTACTACCTATGTGGTAGTTTGTGGGTACGTTGTTTTTTCCAAAGGGGATGACTATGCACTTTTTGGCATTTAGCTTGAGGCCATGGTTCTGACACCAGATATCTGTCTTAATGAGACCCTTATGGAGAATGTCTGTGTCATCCTGAAAGTCAATTATAGCCCCTAGTTTGCAATAGTCTGCAAACTTGGCCAGCCATAGTCCTCTTGTGCTTGCCTGTACCTCTGAGAAGTATATGCTGAACTGGAGGGGTCCTAGGACTGAATTCTGGGGAATGCCACTTGTAACCAGTTTAGAGTCGGACCTAGCTCCCACAACTCTTACCATGTGTGTTCTGTCCATGAGCCAGTTGGCAACACATCTTGTGACATAGGGGTTATGTTCACGCTGGTGAGCTTGTCTATAATACCAGAATGGGGAATGGTGTTGAAGGCCTTTGTGAGGTCCAGATAGGCTGTGTGGACCACCTTTCCCTTGTCTATATCCTTGGTAACTGTCTCAAAGAAGTCCACCAGGTTTAGGAGGCATGATATGCCCTTAACAAAGCTGAACTGGGTAGGGTCCAGTGTTTGGAGGTTCCCAATGTCTCTGTTAATGAGATCCATGATGATGCGCTCCACAGCCTTGCAGACCAAGTTAATCAGACTTATAGGGCAATAGTTCCAGGGGTCTGTTGTGGCTCCTCCTTTGTGGAGCAGGATAGCAATTGCTGTGTGCCACTCTATGAGCACATAACCTGTGGAGAGGCTGAGTTTGAACAGTGTGTTTAGGCGAGGGGTTAGTTCATCTTTGAGCTCATGTAGGATGCAGCCTGGGACATCATCCGGTCCCATTGATGCTGTGTTATTGGCTTTGAAGAAGGCTGTTTTACCCTGAGTGTGTATGATTTCAGGGGCACTACATTCTTCTGGTATGGTTGTGGGTCCTTTTGGGGGTGAGAGGGGGATGAAGTTTGCACTGAACCTGTCTGCCAGGATGTTGGCGATATCAGTCGAATCAGTGCATTTTGTGCCATTCTGCACTAACTCCAGGAAGCAGATCTGAGAATTGCCACTTAGATTCTTGACATAGCTAAAGAATGCCTTGTGGTTATCTCTGGAGTCCTTGGCAAGTTTTCTTTCGAAGCTAGCCTTAGATGATGTTATGAGGGATCATAGTTTCTTGCTGATACTGATCAGAGATGTCTTCCCTTCTTGGGATTTTACTGTTTTCCATACTAGTTTCCTCCTTCTATTGTATAGCTTGTTTATGGCAGGAGTCCAGCAGACTGGTTTCCTTTTCTTGGAGGAGTGAGTCTTGACTTTGCTTGGGATAGCACGATCCATGCATTGTTTTTTCCCAAGATGTGATGTATCTTTATATTGTATTTAGAACTCAACTATCTTCCTTTTTTGCATTAACAATGTTCATATGTCTGTTATGTACCTGGAGCTTTTCTCCCCGGGCCTCCGCTGAAAATGGACATGTATCCAGTCGTACTCTCCCGGTTAACAAATGTAAAATAAAATAAAATAAAATAAATAAATTGTAGGTGCCCATAGAGTGCATTAGTAAAGGATTTTGCAGCTTGGGCAGCGTTATCCTTTAGCATGGGGGCTTTGAAACTTTCCACCTCAGTCTTAAGTAACATGAAGTTTGCTTTTGAAAAGTTTTTCCTGGTGGTGTCTCTGACCGGGGGTGGGGTGGGGGCAGTATGTGGATATCCAGAGTGATTACTTTATGGTCAGATCTAACCAGCGAGGGGTTGTCCTCTGGTGTGGAACACCGGTCGCTCATGTTGGTGATGACCAGGTCCAATATGCTGTCTCCTCTGGTGGGGGTGTTGACCAGTTGATCCAGGGCATTTGAGTTTATAAATTATAGGAAATGTTGGGTAAGGGAGGTAGTACTTGAGTAGTTCTCCCTGTTAATGTTTGGCTAATTGAAATCACCCAATATCAGGGTGTTTGGTAGGATCTTTATGTTTCCCAGTGTTTCCAGAAATGTAGAATGGGGGTCCTGGGACATGGTGGGTAATCTGTAGCAAGCTACAATCTGAATTGCAGTTTTGCCCATTGTTAGTTGCACGTGAATGATCTCTGAAGCATCGTGCTGTGCCACTAACCTGGAGGTGTGGGTATCCTTGATGAATATGGATACTCCCCCGCCTTTTGTATTTTGGTCTGGGTTTTGTGGACGAAATGTATGGTATGAGTTGTAGCTTGGTAGTGCTGGTGTGCTCTCTGGAGCCTTAAACCAGGTTTCTGTTACTGCACATATATCAATTTTCTCCATACTGAGGAGTGCTTCGAGTGTGTGCATTTCGAGGTTTAGACTTCTGGCATTGAGTGATTACTGTCCACAGCCTCTGTAACCTTAAATCTATACCACCCCAGATGGAACTTAAACCCACAGACCGTAGCTTGTGCAGCCATTGCCTTATCCATTAGGCTACCGATGCCTAACAACATCTGTATTCTTCATACAGTATAGAAGTGCAGCCTGAGGAGAATCAAACCAAGGACTACAGTGTGTTGCTTATTATTATTTCATGTCTTTAAATTGTGATCCATATGATATGATGACATGGAAGTCAACAGCCAGCATGGAAAACAGGACCTGTCACTTAGACTTTACTGAAATTATAGCAGTCTCCTTGCACATCAGCAGACTATAATACAGTGTACAAGAAAATGTACAATGCTACCATTGCATTATCTTCCAGATGTTACCATTTAAGATCCAAGCATATACTCAGCTGTCAGCAAGAAAATAATGGCATTGTTTTTCAAAAATAAAGAAAAAGAGAATAATTGAATGCATTCATAGGTTTGGATACAAAGCTTGTGGTCTGCTAATCTCCTAGATGCTAGAGCAGTAGAACCCAATATCTTTATTTCTTATAGTCATCAAGTCATCTAGTGATTTATTAGCCATAGACAGTCAAAAGTGTTTTGTTTAACTCTAAGTACAAACTTGCTCATAATACATGTGGTTGCCATGACAACTTGATTCCTCTGTTCCTTTTTTTGTGCATGACAACTTTTTATTCATCTTAACAAAGATAACGTTTCCATTCTTGTGCATCCAGATTTAAAACTTGTTATTAAATTAAAAATGAAGCATGAGTATGTCTAGTGCACCCTCACAGTAATACAAAACAAATTGATTTGCTATTCCATTATTAAACTCACTGCATACAAATAATGTAGCAATAACTGAAAATGTTGCTGTGGTATATTGAAGATTTACCCATGGTTGATGTGGTTTAATCACGAGGGCAAAGCCCAAATGATTAAATAAAGCTAACCGTGGGTAAATCTTCAATATACCACACCACTGAGTCAGTTATTGCTATTATACAATGACATTATTTAAGAAAAAAAATACTTACTTTTCTTAAATAATGTCTTTGTATGATGCCTTTGTGGTGCCCTCCCATGTTTTTCTGGTATCCTAGGGCTTCTTCTGATGTACTGTGCATGAGTATGGGACTTGTGTTCCCATGCTTTCGCGGTACATCAGTGCTGTGTAAAGGAAGCAATGGAGAAAGGAAGATCTCTGTTGCTTTTTTTTTTTTTTTTTTTTATTCAAAGGAAAAAAAAAATCAAGAGACGTTTAATGTTTGAGAGAGCTGGGACAGACAAAATAAAAGGATATAATCAGGTACATTTCTTTAGTTTTGCAGAATGTACCTGATTACCCTCTTATTTTTCTCTGCGCTGTCTCCCTTGTTCATTTGAGGTCTTCCATTTTGTAATTTGATTAAAAAAAAGAAAGAAAAGTAAAAAATTTATGAGATATACTAATGTAAAAAAGTCTGGGTGAGTGGACCTTCTTCCGTTGGTATATTCTTGGATTTACAATGTGCATGCTGGTTGGGCTGGCCAATCAGTGTGCTCGTTTTTGAATATTACTGGCCAGTCATTGTATAATATGTTTTAGACCACAATACTTGAGTCGCAGCTTGCATTAACCATGTAAGTCTTTCCTACTTTCAAAAGAAGAAACCTTTTCATATACAGCTTCATATAAACCATTGACTGAATGATTATCGTAAAATTATTAAAGTGATATATTTTATCACGTCCTTCCAAATGCTCACAATCTTTTATATCAAATAAACATTTTATGCACTATGTTAAATTTCTAATAACTGTTAGGTTACTTAAGAGACAGTATATTGTTGCTTAATGAAATTTAAATGTCTTAATGGCCCAACATGCTTTATAATAGTTTCTTATAAATGTTAAGGCATAATATAAAAATGGCATACTTTTTCTACAAGCATTAATGAAACATGCCGTTTTCATGTTCATAAGCTAAACTAATAGTGAGTGATAGTCAAGAGAACAGTGATCTCCTCATGCTGAAAAAGAAGACAACTTGCTAATAATGTAATATTTTCCAATTTTGCTATAACAAGTTGCCAAAGGGGAATACACAGTTAAAAATTAATTATAGTCTGCTTTGACATGCTTGATATCTCACAGACTAGTTACATTCAACTCAGACTGTTACACCTAAATTATCCAGTGTTAAATGACTCCTCAAATAAATACATACATACATAAAAAATAGGCTTTCAAAATAGTCTCCGCTGAGTACCTACCTTACTGTTTCATATTATTCATGAAGAAATACTATCCATTACTTCTTTGTCACAGCAGGATCGAACCCAGGGTGGGAATATGATATCCCTGTAAGCTCAAATAAAGTCAAGATATACAAAAACCTTTACTTTCCTAAAGTCCATAAAATATAATGACAGTGTCCATATAAGCTGTACAAAATATTAAGAAAATAGCACTACTGATAGCATAATAGTTTTTCGACTTGATTCAACAAATGTCAGAAAATATTCATTAGATAAATGCACTTCAGTACAATCTGACCCATTGAAACCTTTAAAATATGTTTACATTCAACACTTTATATATAGAATGTAAGTACTGCTGAACAAACCGAACAAAAGTTTAGTTATTCACAAAATTCTAACTTCCTGTAACTGGATTACTCCTTTGAAATGTCATTTCAAAGTCAGAAAGATGCCACCTATAGTATCCCCATCAAAAAAGCAACTGCCCTGTCCATTTACATTCAAGGTGAGGGTGCATGGCTCTTGGTACAGTACGAGAGATGCCAGTGATCCATAACTGCTGCTAGGTAACTATGTTGGATTTCTTCTTGTCTTTTGCCCTTATGTTATTGCAATTTCATGTACTTATTTTATTTTAGTTCCCATTTTTTAAGTTCTTTCTTAGGGCCAATTAGAAAAGAGCTGCCAGCCAAGTAAAGGTGTTCTGGGACTATTTTGGAGTTCTCAGTTTATAGTTTACACACTTCCATTACTTCTTATCTTCTGGTCATGTTTTATTTCAGTTTT
This sequence comes from Protopterus annectens, assembly GCF_019279795.1. NCBI lineage: Eukaryota > Metazoa > Chordata > Ceratodontiformes > Protopteridae > Protopterus > Protopterus annectens. The sequence goes on from NC_056725.1 coordinate 1,889,602,307, forward strand.
TTGTTTTACTTTAAATCCATTTAATTTTGGAGTTTAAAAAACAAATTTTTGAATATGGCCAGTTAGGAAAGATTTGTGCTGCTTTCTTTTATTTAGTTGTGATGCTGTGCTGCTGTGTATCCCTGGGCAACAACAAGAAGACACTGAGAGAAGAGGGAAGGAAGAGACCTGCAGTCAAGCCCTTTTTCTACCTGGTTTCTAACAATAATGCCCCAAGTGAGCTCCTGGACCTGTCTGCTAGAATTATGTTTGGATTGCTGCTGCTGTTTCTAGTGAGTGGAGGAGCTGCTGTCACATTGTCTCTGCCATTCTGCTGTAGACTGTCCTTGTTTATTTATTTATTTATATATCTGTTTATTTATTCATTTACTTAGGCCTCATTTTCAGTCATAAAGTAGTTACGATGAAGCAAAGTAGTAAAGTACCAAGAAATTAGTGAAATACACAATAAAATGGTACACTAACAAAATATGCAACCCATAAAGACTTAAAAAGTAAAGTGTCATGGGCATTCAGAAGCCATGTGGCTGAAGCACTGGAATGTCCTTAAGGAGTTACTTGCACATATCCCATTGGCCTCCACTACAAGGGGTTTAACGTATTACATAGTGAAGACTCTGTTGTGGCTGGGTCTTTCTTGCAGTGTTGATTGAATGGTTTGTTTGTGTCTCACCTTAGTACCCCCATGGTTTGATTGTTCTCATACTGGACACAAGTCAATGTTTGCTAACTCTAACCACAGTAAAAAGTCATGTTTTTGATCAAGGCTACAGTAAGTTGCTGTTTTATGTCAGATGCAGGGTCTGTTTGCTGAGAAAGCTTTCCAAGGAACCATGGCCATTAAAGTATGGGGAGTCAGTGTAGGTGGAAGAGAATCTATTTTTTTTTTGTTTTCTTTCTTTTTTATTTAGTGCAGAGCCACTCTAATATTTCCAGATTGGAATTAGATTGGGTAGGTACATTTAGTACTTGTAAGAAACCATCGTCTGTGAGAGTAGAGAAAGAAAGAAAACTATCCCTAGGTTTCTAATTAAGACTGCAGTCAACCATCAGCAGAAAGTTTTTATTAGACAATTTACCTACTAATGAGAACGTCATTAAAAGTTTGTGTAGTTGTGGTAGGGCATTAGTAAAAAACTCCAACATTAAGTTTGATGTCATTGTTCGATGGCAAGCCAGCTAGGGTCATAATCAGTGGAATTATCTGTGAACTGCTCATATAATTTATAACAAGAAAAAACTACTCCATCAACAGTGCTTAGATTGCTGGCTTTGATATATAGGGTATATTTTCTTAAGAAGGAGAAAATAAATTATCGGGCTTAAACCATATTTAAAAAATTCCAATTATGTTGTTTCTTTGCATTAAACCAACATTCCAAGTCAGCACATGTATTATGAATGCACCACAGTTTGAACTATGTGAATATATACACTTTTATGTAGAAATTATTTAGGTATGTGTAACTAGATAAGATACGACAGAAGATATGGATTGGAAAAGTTACATATAGTTTAACTATGGGGTTTATTTGAGATATGACTGTGCAATAGTCTAGTAAAAAGTATAAGTACTAATGTTAGAAGAGGTAAGGAAGAAAATACAGCCAGGTGTCAGGGTAATAAGCCACTAGTAGGAGGTTTTCAGCAAGAGTCTTGTGAAGTGGAAAAGTCAAAGAAAAGAAGAAATGCAGAGGGCGAGAGTTGTTTTATTATTATGGAGGCAAGATTTAGAGGTAGAAGTGGAGGTCAGATGGATATTTAGATGATAAACTTTTAGGGCGAACAACAATAGAAATCTTGTTTATATGATTATAGGGTCTAGGACAGGTGTTAAGATGGGATAGATTTGTTTTGAATTATGGTAGCGGTGGCACTTAAAACAAGGGGGCTAAGGCAAAAACCTGGGCTATAATTTTGTGAAGACAGTGGATAACACAGTGAATAAAATATTGGTATTGTTTAAGAAGAAGAAGAGTTATCTAATGAGCCAACATGGCTATGTGTGGTATCTGCTATGACTTAGTAATTAATGTTTTGCAGGAAATTAGTTACTCCAGTGATTGATGCATTACAAAATCGATACTTTAATGATGGTTGCAGTGAATAGATGGTGTGGAGAGGATAACTGCATCAGGAAGAAAGAGCTGTTAATGTGTGAAGAGATGGACAGTGAGGAGATGGCATTTATATCAGAATCATGGAGCTGTTAGTAAGACAAGACATGGACTGCAAAGGTATTAAATAATGAATTAATATTAGGATTGACAAAGAGGGGATAATATATTAAATGTGAACTCTGTTTATAACAAAAGATGATGAGGTATGGTATGCAGATCAGAAGAACTATTAACAGACAGAGCTGTGTTTTGATTATAGGTTGCTGATGTCTGTATTTGGTAGGAATTTAGTGCAATTGTGAAATGGAACATATAGTAAACGTAAAAAATTCAGAGTACTGGCAGGATATCAGTGATCACTAGTTTGTAATGAGGTCAAATAGAATTAGGTAGATAGTATATGGGGGAGAGTTAGGTATAAAACATGAGTGTGGGGTGGTTGGGGATGGGGTGGTAAGTGAATGAAATGGGCCATATTTTTGGTGCCTACTAGAACAGATCAGTATAGGCATGCACAATTTAGTGCAGCCCAGGACAAAGGGAAAGGTGTGAGTGTACAATTCCCAATTAATTATTACCAAACTCCAGTCCAAGAATGTTAACTATTTGAAAACCAGAAAGCATTTGCAAAATAAATAAGCAACTAAGACCCACAAGAGAGAACCAACAAAAAACAGGTATGCACATGTGCAGCGTTTTTCTTCTGTTTATTGGTGGATTCTTGATTCAATGGGACCTTTCATAATTTAAAATAGGACTGTTGCATATCTTGGCATTGTATTGTACTGAGATGCTGACAAGTGACCCTTCCATAGGTTCATAGGTTCATAGGTTCATACTAGGTTATCTGCCCAAGGTCATTTTTAAGCCTAGCCCAGAGTTTTGTGGCTTTCGCCACCCCTTTAGTTTGGAGGATACTATGCCCATTATTTTGCTGTGCCTCTGTCAAGCAGTGACACTGAGATAATCCCTGGGGTATATCTGCGATCTCCTATCCATTGGTCAAGATTTCTCTTGAACAAAGCCAGCGAGGTGCTCTGCCTCACATGTACCGGGATTGTGTTCCACAGCATAGGGAGTCTCTGGGTGATGAATCTGTCCCTACAGCATGTCCTATTAATAACTGTGTCAAGGTTTAGGTCTCCCGCCCTTGTAGTTCTGAGGGATCTGGATTTTTTGAGGTGAAGCATGTTCATCAATTCTGGGTTGGACATGGCCTTGTATGTCAGGCACAGGTCACCTCTGAGCAGACGGTAAGCGACTGAATAGAGCTGAAGTTCCTTCAGTCGGGCAGCATAGGACATATTTTTGAGACCCTTTATCCTTTTGGTGAGGAACTTTTGGGGCCTTTCCAGCTGCTGCAGGTGTCGTGTCAGATACATTCCGAATGGGGCATTGTATTCAATCATTGGTCTGATGAGTGATGAGTACAGGGGGACGATGACTTCCCTTGATCTAGATGTGAATCCCTTCATGATCAGGTGGGCAATGTAGAAGGTCTTCCTAACTACTTTGGCGACGTGAGTGTCAAATGAAAGGTTACTGTCAACCTGGGTACCCAGGTCCCTGATAACCTCTTCTGTGCTTAGTGGGTTGCCGCCTATATGGTAGCTAGGGGTAACCTTGTTTTTCCCGAAGGGTATGACTATGCATTTTTTGGCGTTTAACTTTAGGCCATGGCTCTGGCACCAGTTTTCCATTTCTATAAGACCCTTTTGAAGGATATCTGTGTCAGATGTGTTCTCAACTATGGCGCCCAGTTTGCAGTCATCTACAAATTTTGTCAGCCATAATCCTCCTGTGTTTGCTTGTACTTTTGAAAAGTAAATGCTGAACAGGAGAGGGCCCAGGACTGAGCCCTGCGGGACACCACTTGTGACAGGCTTTGAGTCTGACATGGCGCCAGCAACTCTGACCCTGTGGGTTCTGTCACTTAGCCAATTTGCAACCCATCTTGTGACGTATGGGTTTACATTTAAGCTGGTGAGTTTTTCAATGATACCTGAGTGGGGTATTGTGTTGAAAGCCTTTGCCAGGTTGGGGTAGGCTGTGTGGACTGCCTTTCCCTCATCAATGGCCTTGGTGACTGTTTCGAAAAAGTCAACCAGGTTTAAAAGGCATGATCTGCCCTTGACAAAGCCAAACTGGGTCGGATCCAAGGTCTGCAAGTCTCCTATGTCTTTATTTATAAGTTCCATTATGATCCTCTCCATAGCTTTGCAGATCAAGCTTGTCAAACTGATGCGGCGGTAATTTCCTGGGTCGGTGGAGGCACCACCTTTGTGAAGTGGGACCACAGTTGCCATATGCCACTCCTTAGGCACGTATCCTGAGGTGAGGCTAAGATTAAACAGCTGCCCTAACTGCGGGTTTAATTCCTTATTGAGTTCATGGAGCACACATCCGGGGACACCATCTGGTCCCATGGATGCTGTGTTTTTTGCCTTGGAGAGAGCAGTTCTCACCTGAGCATTAGAGATGTTTGGGGGGCTATAATTCTCTGGTATAGATATCTCACCTTTTGGGGGAGAGAAGTTTGCACTGAACCTGTCAGCCAGTATGTTGGCAATGTCTGTAGGTTCAGTAATTTTTACATCATTTTGAACTAATTCTGAGCATATCTGGGAGTTTCCTCCCAGGTTTCTAACATAGCTAAAGAAGGCCTTATGATTGTCCTTTGAGTCCTTAGCGACTCTTCTCTCAAAATTTGCCTTGGATGATTTTATGAGAGATCTTAGTTTTTTACTTATAATGATCAAGGGTGTTTTCCCTTTTAAGGATTTTGCTCTATCTTGTAGTAGCTTCCTCCTTTTGTTGTAGAGCTTGTTTATGGCTGGGGTCCACCAAACTGAACGCTTGCCTTTGGTACAAAGAGTCTTTGTTTTGTTTGGGATTGCCTGATCCATGCAGTCCTGTAGGTGCTGGTAGAAGGCATTTGTAAGTGATTCAGCGGCTTGAGTAATGGTTTCCGCAGTCTCGGGGGCCTTAAAAGAGACCACACTAGCCTTTAGAAGTGTGAAGTCGGCTTTTGAGAAGTTCTTCACTGTGGTCTTTTTTTATATCCGGTGGGGGCGGGATGTGGACTTCCAGTGAGATTAGTTTATGGTCTGATCTCACCAGTGAAGGGTATACCTCTGGTGTTGAACATTGTGACCCCATGTTCTTGATGATGAGATCTAGTATGTTATCTCCTCTTGTGGAGATGGTGACTAGTTGTTCCATGGCATTAGAGTTTATGAACTCTAGGAACCTTTGGGCTAGAGTGTTGGGGCTTGAGTAGTGATCCCAGTCTATATTCGGGTAGTTGAAATCACCTAGTATGATGGTGTTTGGAGATACATTTATCCCCTCCAGTGTTTTCAGGAAAGCTATGTGAGGTTCCTGAGATTGAGAGGATGGCCTGTAACATGCTACAAATTGTAGAGCAGTCTTGCCTATGGTTAATTGCACCTGGATGGTCTCCAATGCATCGTGCATTGCCACCAACCTTGAGGTGTGGGTGTTCTTGATGAATATAGACACCCCCCCTCCTTTCTTGGTGTTGTCCGGATTTTGGGGCCGGAACGCATGATATGAGGTAAACCCTGATAGTGCCGGGGTGCTCTCAGGAGCCTTGAACCAGGTTTCTGTCACAGCACAGACATCGATGTTCTCCATACTGAGAAGGGCCTCGAGTGCGTGCATCTTGACATTGAGACTTCTGGCACTGAGCAGCATTACCCTTAGTTTTTTTCCTATTTTGTGTTCTAGGGTGGTAGGTTTAGAATTTGAGCCTTGCCTAAAAAAGGCACTATGGGGGTGGCAAGAGCCTTTGCCAATATCAGGAAGCCCAGGGGTGACAGGTGCAAGCCGTCCCTTGCAAAGCAGCGTGGCCTGTCCAGCATGTCATCCCAGGCAGACAGACAGTTGATCCCCTTTGAATGACACCAGAGTTTAAGCCAATTATTAAAGCTGATCATCTTGTCACTGTATTGTGGCATCATTCTTGGTGAAGGTAGGATACTGCTCAAGGTCAGGGTCATACCTGCCTGGGCTACATAATCAGAGAGCTCTTCTATGTCTCTTTTCATGTAGTCCAAGGAGGTATGTCTCAGGTCGTTCACACCAGCGTGGACAATGACAGAGTCGTACTTGTACCTGCTGTTGAGGGACCTGAGTGCTTGCGTTATGTGGCGGATTCTAGTGCCCGACAGGCAGCTTACTGTGACCTTTTCCTTGTTCAATCTGGTGAGCGGGACGTCAGTGTGTCTGACTATGGAGTCACCAATGACGAGTGTGTCTGGCATTGTGTTTGGCCTTAAGGGCTGTGACTGTTTGGCACACTGAATATGTGGTCTATGTGTTGCATGTGTTGTGTCCTGAGATGGCAGTTGTTTGGGTGTCTACTTTGGTGGCCTCTGCTGTTTTGGTAGATTTTTGATCAGAGCCTCCGAATATGTCTTTGTGTATTTATGTGTATGATTTGAAGTTGTGATAGTACTATGTGAGATTGGGTTTGTGGTGTGTGTGGTTACCTTCTCCTCCTGTCTGGTCTTACCAGTACTATGTTGAGAGAGCTCAGCCTCCAGTTTGGCTATATAGTTGCATCTCTCGCATGTATTTGTGTTTTGTGGGAGAAGGAGAGGGTTGTCCGTGTACATGAGACAATTGTAACATTGCCTCAATATTCCCAGATTCACCAGCTGAGCAGGAGAGGACACTAGCAACTGATCCCTCGACATGCTAGAAGGAATAGACAAGGACTTCCCTACAACAAAACAGGAAAGGAGCGAGAAAAAAGAGAATTACAATCAAGCACTTTTCCTCCTGACTTCCGAGAAGCTATATTTAGCACAGTGTTGCAGTGATTGCAGGCTATTAGTTTAACCTCCTTCCATTTTCTATCGGGATTAAATTTTTAGCACATATACTGCTTGCTACCAGGCTGTCTACTATTGAAATGTTTTGCTTCTAGCAATTTCCTGCTAGCAGACTGGTTTTGACTGTTAGATCAATTTTTTACTGCTTTATCTACTAGTATACTATTTTTACTGTTAAGCTGTGGTTGTCATCAAAGTGTTTTTGTCTGTTAAACAATTTTTGTTCTGATATTGTTCTGCTAATCCCTAGCATATTATGACTACTAACCTCTGACTGTCTGAGTTTGACTGTTTTTGTACTTACATTGCTTTTGTGAGTTTGTCCTCTGTTAGACCATTTTGCTCTTTGGCTGTTTTTGTTATTACACTCTTTGTTGTTAAACTATTTTGGTGTTATTTTGTTTGATACTATTGCTGCATTGTGTTGAATTGTACATCACACCATTTTTGATGTTAATCTTTAACTTGTATTCTCAAAACCCTGCTCTTCTAAACCGCATAAAATTAATGTTAGCTACTTTGTCAGTTTGTTGTTGTTGTAACCTAACCTTACACCAGCATTTGCTATGTAATCACCAGGTTCTTGTAAGTCTGAACATAACCTGTTCTTTGTTTAATGTATACAGTACAATACTGCTTTTTGTTATTGCACGTTTTCCATGAATCCCCTACCAGTACTACTCTCTGCAGTTATTTTAACTTTATATTCAGCATATAATTTAACATCTGCCATACCAGTCTCAGTACTTACTTCAACTCTTGTTACAATAAAAAAATTAACCTAGCAGTGTCAGCCTTGACATTTATTTTAACTGCTATCAGAATCCTATTATGACTAAAGCTATTAACCTGCTCTCATTAGAGAGCTACAAATTGATCTTACCTTCAATCTGACTAGTTTGCTGGCACTAGGCATATTAAAGTAATGTACTAACTGTGAGTGTTTGTAAAACTTTGCCTCTTGTATAAAGGTGATCTTAAAGCAATATGCATGACCCTTAAGCAATTAAGGAGGGTAAAGACACTTATAAACCTCATGTAGCCATCTATAGCAAGAAAAACCACAAGGCCTCCTTTATCTACATTAGGAAACTCAGGAGGAATGCCTAGCTATGCTTTGAACTTATCCCTAGTAGTTTATCTCATTCCCCTTCTTGCTCTCTTTACACAAAAAAAAAAAAAAATTACAATTCAAAAATTTTTTTTGATTGCTCTCTCTCAAATGATTGCTCTCTGTATTTGATCTTAGCTTAAACCTACTAAAGGACTCTGTACAACTTTATCTGACCCTCAGTGTAAACAATGTGCTGTAATTCATTTGACTATTACTATATATTGTAATCTTTGTCACTGCTAATGCTTGGAGTTTTTCTCCCCGGGCCTCTACTGAAAATGGACATATATCCAGTTAGACTAGCCTGGTCAACAAACGTAAAATAAAATAAATAATAAATAAATAAATATCTCACACCAACCAGAAATTGCAGTTAAACTCCATGCTGCCAAGTTCAGTTCCACCTGTGTTCCTCCCACATATCTCACCACCCACTTAGTTTCTCCTGGGATTATCTCACCTGTTATCACCTACATCAAGTTTCAGCAATGCCTTCTAAAACAAAAAATGCTAGTTCTAGGGATCTAGACAATATTCCAGGCATCACATACCATATAGCCCAACCTCTTCTAAATCTCTTTACCCTTTTCCCAGTACATATTATGTACCTGAAACTTGGAGAAAATCCACAGTTGTACTTCTCCACAAAGATAGCCCCACAACAGACTTCAGTAACTAAAAGACCTATTAGTATCACTAGCATTATCTATAAAGTCATAGAATGCATTATTATTTAACTAATTAACAATGAGATTGTCAACTTCCAAAAACCACAATCTTAATCAATTTGTGTTTGTTACTGGTAGTTCATGTGTATTCAGTGGTTTATTATTGAATGTGTGAAACTGCATCGGTCAGCCAGCATGTGGTCGAAAGGCAGTTTTCTAGTGAGCAGAATGCCGAATTAGAAAACATTGACTAAATTACAGCAAATGTGTAGTGTAATTCAATTTTCTGAGTTCGGCATTGTGAATGGAGATTGCAGTTCAGTGAGGAACAGGGAATTAACCCATTTCCTCACTGTAGTGCAATCTCAGAGTTGGTATATATAATTTGCTGAGGAAGTGGGGTGTAGGGGGGCTTGGCCCCAGCAAAATAGTAAAATACACATACTGTTGACTATGGAAAGTCACAGTATGCTAATCTGCACAGTATGGGTGACTGATGTCACCTCCTGCTTTGCTGAATCCATTCAACTACAAGTGTCAATGTATTCAGTTTTGACTTGGGTGTCTATTCTATGGATTTGGCATTTCGGGTCAACATTGTGACGGTCAACTGATGCAGTTTCACACATTCAATAGTAAACCATATTCAGCATAGTCAATTTCTTTGACAAGGTCACAGATGCTTTAGTGAAAGACTAAACTGCCCACACTGCCTTTCAGACCATTCCACATATGAGCATCATAGATAAACTCCCTAGTCTCAACTATGCTCCTTACATTTTCTACAGGATAGCAAATTAGCTTACTGACAGAACCTACATTGTCAAAATAGAGGGTATCTCCTCTAGCTACTGAGATGTTACTTGTGGCATCCCACAGGGGACAGTCTTTGGCCCCTTCCTATTTAGTGTTTACTTCTTAGAAGTGAAATCAGGCATCCAAGATCTCTGGCAAGCCATGTTTATGGATGGTTGCCATATAGGTGGTAGTATTAATTCTCCCCCAAAACCCATATTCTCCAGCAATCCCTGGCTCAGACAAACATCTGGTGTACTAACCACGGACTGACCCTAAATGCCAAGAAATGCAATATAGTTACTTTCAGTAAGGCAGCTATAGCCTCTCCTTATTACATCACTGGAGACTCTGCTTTTACAGACCTGGATAGCTATACAGGCAATGAGCTCCCTTTCGACCACTATGGCTTGGTTGTAATTATGAAGTCCTTCTTCTGTGCACAGCTTATCTCCTGGGGTATCCCCTCTAGGTCAAAAGACATATTTGTCCTTTTCTGCTCCTGCCTTGTTAGACACATCACTAAATACAGAGCCTTCCTTGGAATGAATCCATTAAAGCAACTTAGCCAGCTTGAAAGACCCCAAAGATTCCTAACTGAAGACATCTCTGGTTTAAGTCACTTAAGCTACCCTGACAGATTTCATTGCTTCACTATCTACTGTCTCATTACAGGCTCTTGTGGGGTAACCTTTGTTAAGCATTTCACACTGTGAAGGACCCTGCACTTTTGACCCTCTTTACATTTGTACATCTGTTCCAAAGACCTAAACCTCCACGATAAGATCAACACCTGTTTGCGCACTAGATTTCTGCATCTCTCACCTTTGGGGCAGACTCCCTCTACAAATAAGTAAAGTATCTGCCTGACAACCTGCAAAGCCAGTCTCAACAATTGGATGGATAACTGCAGACATATGCCTGGTTTCAAAGTAAACTTCTGTCCACAGGGAACTAGGCCACCCTTGTTTGCATGGCTAAACTTCTCAACAGATTTCCAGTCACAACTTATGATTGTATAAACCCATCTGAGATCAAAACTCAGCAATCCTTATTTTCCATAAAACCATCAGAAATTAAGACGATACCCAATTGTTACAGTTCCATAATAAAAATTCTGCAAACAATTTAACTGTATCTGCACTTTCTACAGGCAACAAGCCAGATAAACAAAGACTTGTACCATCTGCAAACCTGTCTGCACTTCTTAAATCATTCATCTTACACCTTGTACATTATAACACACCAATCACCCTTTCATTGAAGTACATGTCAGTGGGCCAGAATCATCCTGAACAATAAAATCAAACTGAGCAGCAAAATCCAATCCTTTAATGTTATCACTCACTCTATCACTGCTGAAAATGTCACAGTAGAAACTCTCGTTGTCATTTTATAACTAGCATCAACACAATTTACTAAATCATTCATACATAAAACTGGTTATATCCCTTTTCCATAACTGAGTTCAGCAACAGACTTTATTTTGCACAATTTTGTTTTTTTCACTACAATAAAAGGAACAATATCTTTTGCCTTATTTGAAAACATCTTTTGCACACATTTTCATCTTACCTTGTGTCAAATTACTAACTACTAGAAATACAGGTAAGTTGTATAATATAGCAATAACCCATGCCTGGGTGTGGGTAATGCTGGATTTACCCACGGTTGGTGTGGTTTGGTCATGAGGGCGAAGCCCGAGTGGCCAAACAAAGCCAACCGTGGGTAAATCCAGCATTACCCACACCCAGAAGTGGGTTATTGCTATTATACAATTACATTATTTAAGAAAAAAAATAATTACTTTTCTTAAATAATGGCATTGTATAATGCCTCCTTGCTGCCCTTCCACAGCTGTCTGGTATTCTGTGGCAGTTCTGATGTGCGCATGTGTATGCCTACGCAGTACATCAGAGCTGTGGGCAAAAACAACGGAGAAAACAAGATCTCAGTTGCTTTTTACAAACTGTTTTGCTATTTTAAATGGGTTTAACATAGCGAGATAGCTTTAAAAAAAGCAACGGAGAATCTCCATTGCTTTTTTTAAAGCTGTCTCGCTATGTTAAACCTATTTAACATAGCGAGGCAGTTTTGAAAAAAGCAACGGAGAAAGCAAGATCTCCGTTGCTTTTTACAAACTGTTTCACTATGTTAAAAGATTTTAACATAGCGAGACAGCTTTAAAAAAAGCAACGGAGAATCTCCGTTGCTTTTTTTAAAACTGTCTCGCTATGTTAAACTCATAACATAGTGAGACAGTGTGAAGCAACGGAGATCTTGCGTTCTCTGTTGCTGTAAAAAAGAGTTATAGTAATGGAAAAAGTCCAGGCGACTGGACCTTTTTCCATTACTATAACTTTGATTTACAACATGCATACTGATCAATCAGCGTGCACGTTTTTGAATATTAATGGGGGGTTGTCGTATAATTTTCAATAACTTCATAAGTCACAGTATTTATGATGAAGAAAAATGTTGCTTAGTCCATATATTTCAGATAGCATCAATCACTGAAAACTATTGTCATTGCATGAATCTGCAGATAAAAGCAAATATATAACCTGGAATGTTTTCTTCATCCTGCAGTGGTATTAACTGACCATCACTGATGTTTAACAGCTGTGTTCTTTGTATCAACTGGGTCTTCAAAGCAAATAATGGAATTGACAAATCACAGAATCCTTCCTGAGTTGTGAAGTTGTGAACACTCTCTCCTGCTTTTTGCTGAGTCCACAAATAGTCACTTCTAATACGTAAAAAAAAATCACAACAAAACAAAGAAACAAAAATAATTTTCAAAATAGACTGATACATTAGCTTATCTCAAATTATTTAGGCAACATTCTCTTATGACATCTGATGTTCTACAAAATCATTTGTACAGAAAAAACATGATTCAGTGAAACATCTATATAATCATATACATTTCCTTGCATCCACAGCTGAGGTAATACTTGTTATTTGAGCATTCATTTCTGAACGTGAACCAACAAAAGAGAGTCAGTAAGCTCTCATAATCCAAATATTAGTGACTGGAAACTAGTCCAGATCTCCATTTCATGGCCTCAGCACATTTCAGTTCTTTTTATGCACTTTAGCTCTCCCACGGGTCAAAATTCTTTCTCTAAGCCTTAACTTCTATCTCAATACCTTTGTCATAGTCAGTTCTACATCTAACTCCATACACCTTTCCTCATCACTCCAGTCTTATGTTTCAAAGCAACAATGACATCCACTCATTCCCAAACCCATGTAAAAACATTATCCTTGCCAATTCAGCAGATCTGACAGACAAAGAAACTGCATTTATAAGTCATGGTAATTGTATTTATCCATTTAGATGCCTATTAAAAGCCACCCTGAAACAGTTTCAGAAATCTCAGTCTTAAATAAATACAGTTTCAGTAGACTGAATGTCTCTCATTGCTCTCTAGATAACAATGTATATGGGTTTTTTGGGGTCTGAAAGAACACGCAATTTACACAAAATTTATACTTTCAAGTTTGATAGAATGCATGGCATACAAGAAAGAACAAATGTAGTCTGGTATGCACAAAAATGAAAAAGAAAAAAAAAAAAGAAATTACCTTCATTTTTAATACAAAGTTATAACACAAATGCCCAAATTGCACATAACAGCTGAAGTGCAGTAAAATATATATGAGAAGCATTCCACATACCCCCAGAGCCTAAATACATAGAGGATAATTGGATACATCTTGGTATATTATATACACTGTGTAATACTATACCCACAATTAACCATAACAAAATTAAACATAGAACTCAGATTTGCTAAACAAACAAGTTAATTTGAAAGTACAGCAATCCATCGACAATAAAAATCACCAAAGTGCAAGTCTACCATCCCATTCATGCATTCATGAAGGCTACCCCATCTTGTCCCAAGACACATAAAACCAACATTTGATATACAAGAAAGGGAATGTAGGAGAGAAGAAAAGAAAAAAGTAAATAAAACGTGCAGCCATGTCCAGTTACAGCCTACCTGCTGCATCCATGACCAAGAAATTTCTGATATAAGCCCCACACTTGAGCACTGCCAAGATGCCCCCTGTTTTATGTCACTGAGTGTTCTAGTACAAATGCTGTTCCTCACATGGCAGTCGTAGAATAGGGACTAAAAGGTCCTACCCAATGGGCTAAGATTCACTTTGGTCAGAGCTCATCAGTGCTCTACCCCAGTAAACACATTTCAAATTAAAATAAAACAAAAATAAAAAATAAAAGAAATATATAAAATATTCTTCTTTCCTGCTCATGTGACAGAACTACTGCAATCTCTTCTCTTTGCCCTTCTTTGCAATTCAGTCTACTTTTGATTCAGGTCTTATATCCGCATTTCTTCATCCATCCCACAGTGTACATCCTACTACCCATCTCAAGCATATGATCTCTGTCACCACAAGCTATGCTGCCTCTCCTTCACTACTAGGTTTGTGTGTCATACAAAAGTATGTCAGTCACTATTTTGTATACAATGCATTTTAGCAAGCCATTCTTATGATGCACTCCACCTCTGACATTTAGGCATTTGGTTGCAGTACCTCTGATTCTAGCTTTAACTTCCTAATTCAGATTTCCCTTCTCCCCAGCCATACCTTCCAGATACTTGAAGCTATTTCCCCTATTATCTTCATTTTCAGCTTCTTCTGATTCCCCCATTTGCTGACAAGACCATTGTCTTGTTTACACTCAGTTTCATTCTATTTGTCTTCAGTTTTACATTAAAGTCTCCTATCATTTTCTGAAGCTTTTGTTCAGAGTCTGCTTGTAATGATATATTATCTACATACAGCAGCTTCATTGATCTGCCCATTTGACCTCTTTGTTGGTGTAATCCATAATCAGTAAGAACAGGAGTGGGATGAGAGTTAAAGCCTGATGCACACCCACTCCGACTGAGAACCCTTCTACACATCAGTACACTCTCCATAATTATGCCATTGGATCCTTGCAGATGGCCTACAGCAATTCTACCAGTGCTTCCAGAACTTTGAACCATAACAGGACTCCCCAAAGCAGCTTTCTTGAGACCTTGTCATATGCTTTTTCCAAATCTAGGAATGCCTAGTTGGACGCTTTTTTCATCTCCAGCTTCTTCCCCACTATGTCTCTCAATGCATATATTGAAACAGTTGACTTGCATCTTGATCTCTCTGTCATTGTCCACCCCATTTACAAAACTTTATTCCAGTCACCACAACCTTTCATTAATGGCACCTCAGACTTGGAAATTAACCCTTGCAAACTAAATGACAACACCACTTTCCCAAATGTAGACACCAGCTCAAGAAATTTCTATTCACTAGAACTGCCTGCATCTGCTTCTCCTTACAGGGTATCACTTGCATTCTGAAAGCCTACTCCTCTCTCATTATTTGTCTTCTTGCATTCACTGCTGAACTTCTCACTAAGGCATCTATCTTAACATTTCCATCCAGAATCTGACTTCTCTCTTACTGCACTGTCCTCTCCCCATTCCATTCCCCCATTTCTTACCCCCCCCATCTACCACCTCTCTGCCTCATTCCATAATTTCTTATCTTATATCCATTCACTTCCCCTTCTTCCTAAGATGCTGTCTCCTTTGATAATGTAGAATAAGACCTCAGTAAACAGAAGTGTATATATCTTGATATTAACCAGCTGCTTTGTTCTCCATACTAAACCCCTCTTTATGATGAGCAGAAATTCTCATTTTAGAAACTTCATAATATTTTTACAATGAAATCTTCATGCCTTTTTTTTTTTTTGAATTTGTATTCATATGTTCTGTATACTGCTACTTTGTATTCTGATTTAATTTGTGAATATCCCCCTTTGTTTTTGTGCATGGGCATTGGAATGCTTATTTCTTTAGTCATATAAGATATGCCTCTCATTCTGTCTCCATACTATAAGCACTCTCAGGAGGCATTTCTGTCTTAACACACTCAACATTTTAATCATATCTACTATGATTTCATCTCAGCTTACCACTTCAGTGACAATTCTTATGACTGTATTTTATACTTTTCCTAGGAGGGGTTCTCTTTCTTCTTTCATCATAGGTTGTGTAGGCGACTCACAAATTTGATTTATATAGGTGGTGATTTGCTGATTGCCTCTGTCCATCAGAGACATAGGAGCAAGACCAGTGTTGAATTTCTGTTTACCCATCCGCTGATCCAAGTTGTGCTTAAATAGGTATAGGGAGGAACTCTGTTTCACATTGATGGGGAGTCTGTTACAGAGAATAGGAATTCTCTGAGAAACATATCTGTATCTCCAACACGTCCTAGTTATGTTACAAGCAAAATTGTGGTCTTTTATTAATTTAGTAGTTCTTATATTGTTTGTTTTGTGGATGTGCAAAAGGTCCATCAAAACAGGTTCCAGGGATAATGTGCATGCCAGGCAAACATCACCTCTCAGACGTTTGTGTGATACCTAGTAGACAGGGCTTTGAGGAGATCAGTGTGGGACATTGTGTTTACTCCCTTTATTCTTTTTGTAAGAAACCTTTGTGGGGATTCCAATTGGTACATGTATCTGGTCAGGCACATACCAAAGGAGGCATTATACTCCATGATGGGTCAGATGAAGTGCAGGTATAGTAATATGATGACCTCCTCTCTGGACCTTAATGTCATGTCCTTGCTTATAAGTTGAGCAACATAGAAGGATATTCTTACCAGCTTGGACACATGCTGGTCGATGGCTAGGTTACCGTCTACATGAGGTCCCAGATGCCTGATTAGTAAATCACCTTTTAAGGGTGTTTTATTGATTACTTAGTTACCTGGGATGGCAGACTTCCCAAAGGATAGTGTAATGCATTTCTTGTTATTGAGTTTTAAACCACGGCTTTGGCACCTAGTGTTTGTCTGTATTATACCATCCTGAAGGGCCTTCTCATCTCAAGGAGATTCAGTGACTGCTCTGGGTTTACAGTTATCTGGCAATCTGGTTACCTAAAGGCCTTTAACATTGGCTTTGACATGCAGGAAATAGATACCAAAGATGAGTGGGCCCAGCACATAGCCCTGGGGGGATTTCACTGTTGACTGTCTTCTTTGAGTAGGTGACCTCACGATTTTATTCTCCTGGATCCTATCAGTGAGCCAGCTAGCTATCCAGTGTGTTATAAATAGATTTATACCTAGTTCTGTAAGTTTGTTGACAATGCTTGAGTGGGGTATTGTATTAAATACTTTAGCCAGCTCTAGGTAGATGGTATGCACCATTTTTTCCCTCATCCATTGCCTTAGTAGCTTTTTCAAGGAATTCTACCAGATTCAGTAAGCATGACCTTCCTTTGACAAAGCCAAACTAGGATGGATCCAGTATTTGGAGGTCTCCTATGTCCTTGTTGATAATTTCCATGATTATTCTTTCCATGGCTTTGCAAATAAATCTAGTCCGACTAATGGGCCGGTAGTTTCCAGGATCCTGGAAAGTCCTCCAGCATGAAGTGGGATGTTTGTCGTAGTTCTCTATTTATGTGGCACAAAATCTGTTTTCAGACTATAGTTCATGACACCAGGGTCCTGATAAGTCATATTTTAGACTATTCAGGAGGCATCCTGGGATGTTATCAGAGCCTGCTTTAGCCATGTTCTTGGCCTTAGTGAGTGTAGCCAGTAGATGCTAATTAGTTATAGTTGGAGGGGTTATGTTTGAAGGTATTCTTGGGGGAATGGTTGGAGATGAGATGGGGGGTAAAGTCGGAATTTAATTTGTTAGCTAACAGGTTGACGATATTGCCAGACTCAGTGAATGCGGCACCAAGAACCACCAGCTCGCCACAGTGCTGTGTGTTACCTTTGAGGTTTTTAACATAGCTGTAAGGCCTTATGGTTATCATTCACCTGCGAGGTTATCTTAACCTCAACATTGGCTTTACTTGACCTACTTAGGTCTCTTAGTTGCCTATTTACTTTGATGAGAGAGTTTCCATCTTTATGGGAATTACCCTTCCTGAGTTTTGCATTTTTTTTTCTTTTGTTGTACATCCTGTTTAATTTGGGATGCCACTAGGTTGGTTTGTTTCTGAGGCTAGTCATTACTTACTTTGGTAGGTACAGCATCTTTTGTGCAGCCACTGACATGGCTGCACAGAGTTTCTGAGAGCAGTTCAGCATAGGCTGCTATGTTCTCTGGGCTTGGAGGGACACTGAATTTTGGCAGACTATCACTTAATAAAAAGTAATTTGTTTTGGAATAATTCCTAATAGTTACTGATTTTAATGAAATTACAGTTGATTTTGATTTCAGAGGAGAAGTATTATGGTTGACCTTACCAGTGAGGATGAGACATTATGAGGGAAGTGCAGTATTCTCCCATATATGTAAGCACAAGGTGCTGTATGTTGGAGCCTGTTGTGGGCGCATTCACTATTTGGTCAAGGGAGTTTGTACTTATGAAGTCCAGGAATCTCTGTGCCTGAAGATCTGACGCCATGTAGGATTCCCAGTCTATAAAGGGATAATTAAAGTTTCTCCAGAGTAGGTTTTTAGGTTGGCTGGTAAGTGGCTCCAGTAGGTCCAAGTATGCATTGTAAGCTTTTTGGGCTATGGAGGGTGACCTATTGCTGGCTAGTCAATGGAGACAAGGTTCTCTCATACAAGCACTTATAATTCCAAACAGGTTGTCAGAAACACGCACTACAACAACCACACATAGTATGGACCAT
Organism: Protopterus annectens; assembly: GCF_019279795.1. NCBI lineage: Eukaryota > Metazoa > Chordata > Ceratodontiformes > Protopteridae > Protopterus > Protopterus annectens. Next base: position 1,889,620,566 of record NC_056725.1, read on the forward strand.
ACACATAAACCCACAAAAGCTGAGGCTCTTAAATGTAATCTTAATAAACCCCAAAGGTCTCCTACATGTTGCACTCACAAGTATCCTCTGTAACTACAAAAGCACTCTACAAAAACAGCACCCCAATGACCTATAGCCATATCTCATTGTCTCTCAGCTTGTGTGTCCATAAGGCATACCACCACACAACCTAATATTTTAGTTAGAGGAAATTCCATTGTGAGACATGCAGATATCCCATTTACCAGGCTGAGCAAGGAGAGGGTCACAGTCAATTGCCTATCAGGAGCCAGGATCAACCACATCACACATGCACTCAAATCATTGAAACACAAGTACCAGTATGTCTCCATCATAGTCCATGTAAGTGCAAATTACCTGAGTTGTATTTCTCTGGACTATATAAAAAAGAAAGATGGAGCTCTTAGACTATGTGTCCCATGGTGGTATAAGCCAAGCAATGAGTAGCATTTTATCTTCTCCAAGGATGATGCCACAATATGAACAGAAAATAATTGACTTTAATAACTGGCTTAGATTTTGATGTCACACAAAGGCAGTGCAATATTTGTCATCCTGAAAGGATATGGCTGGAAAACTTTTGCTAGGGATGGTCTGCACCCATCTTCTCTGATCTTTTGAATATTGGCTAAGACCTTGTCCATCCCCATAGTGTCCTTTTTAGGCACCATGGAATATGTAGATGTGCAGTAGCTGAGACATGGTTTAGAGTCATGGATGACACACTGGCAGTGCAGGACTATAATGCCTTTCACATGTTTGGAACAGTTAAAGCAAAGGAAGGAATAAAAGGTGGAGATGTCTTAGTTTTCATCAAAAACAAACATTCTTCAAGACTCATCAGACAGTATGATGCTCTTGAGCTTCTCCACATCCCCAAATCACCATAGGCAAAGTCCCATACCATCTTGCAAGTTATATGCACCTCTCTACGACATAGGCAACCTATATCTTTTACTTAAACATACTGGTGACACTCCTCATTCAACCCCAAACCATATTCATTGGTGACTTTAACTACCCCACTATAAACTGGGAATAATACACAACTACAAACATGAAGGCCCATAGATTTTTGTTAATATAAATGCCCTGGACCAGAGTCAGAACAACCACCATGGGAGCAAACATCCTTGACCTGGTCCTCACAAGCATGGTAAAAGTCATTACTATTCAGGTCATGCAATAAAGCTGTATTGTTTGAAATAACAATAAATTCCAAAACTCCAGAAAACCCTGGTTGTTTAGGAATTATTCTAAGGCAACCTTTTTATTATTAAGTGACACCCTTGCAAAATTCCAAGCCCCCTCACCCAAACGTCAAGAACACTGCTGCCTATAATGAATTATTCACTAAAACCCTATGCAATCATGTTAATAACTATTCAGGCAGCTGTACCTATCAGGACAAAGCACATGACAAATTAAAAAAAAAAACAAAACAAGCTACCCTGGTGGAATCCCAGCATCAACAGGCATTAAAACTAAAGAAAGAAAACCATGGCAAAAAATAGGAACTGAAAAACCCTGCAAGGTAAAAATTTGCTCATCAATATAAACAAGCAATGTAGGGAGCTAATCAAGTCTACCAAAGCTAAGGTTGTGATAAAAATATAACCCCAGTACAAGGACAATTACAAGACTTTCTTCAGCTATGTCTGCAATCTCAGAGGCAATACACAACAATGTGCAGAACTAATTGTAAATGGAGCCACCTGTACTGAGCTGGAAGATATAGTAAATCAACTGGATGATAAATTTAGCTCCAATTTTACCCCCTCCAGAAAAAAAGCCTTCAGGAAATACCCTAAACCATAACTCCCTTACCTATCACTAGGGTAAAAGCCATCAATGTACTCTCTGAGGCCAAGAATATTGCAACGATGGGCCTTGATAATATCCCAGGATGCCAGTTTCATAGCATGAAACCTGACCTATCAGGAACACTAGAGTCATTCTTTAACTGTAGTTTCCAGACAGGCTTTGTGTCAAGTGAATAAAGGACTGCAGCTGTCATCCAATGCACAATGGTTGGCTAGACTCAGATAACTACAGATTCATAAATCTGACTAGTTTCATATGCAGGCCATGGAAAAAATAGCACATCAGTAATAAACAATGACATAGGAAACCTTCAGTCACCGGATCCAATCCAGTTTGATTTTGTCAAGGGCAGGTCATGCCTACTCAACTGGATGGACTTCTTTGAGAAGGTCACCAAAGCGCTGTACAAGGGAAAATACTACATACTGCCTACCTTGACTTGGCCAAAGCTTTCAACACAATACTCCACTTGTGCATTGTTGACAAACTCAAAAAAATAGATGTAGCCACTATAACCCCAGTTGAATAGCCAGCTGGCACACAGGTAGGGGCAAGAAGTTAGGATAGGGGAGTCTACCTCCACAAAGAGCCTAGTCACTATTAAAGCCAGAAAGGAGTTGGTGCTGAGGTTGCTCCTTTTTTGCATCTGTTTCTCTGTTGTCAAGACCAAACACTAGTAGGGCCTCCAACTAACCAAATTTGCAGAAGACTGCAAAATGAGTGTAGTCATAGGATGCCCCAGTGACACAAATATCCTCTAAAAAGGCCTTAGAAAGACAAATAACTGGTGTCAGATCCACAATCTAAAACTCAGTTCTCTGGCAGTTGGTGCTAATGATTAAGGAGCTTCTTATGGTCTATTGGTCCAGGGTTTGAGTTCCACAGTCTCCTTTTCCAAACTGTGTGACTCAGAGCAAGTCACTTAACCAGACAGCAACACATAGAACATCCACAGGAGTTCCTCACAAAAAGAATACAGGGCATAAACAACACGGCTTATGTGGACCATCTCAAAGCCCTATCCCCGTACTTGATATCCTACAGGCTATGGATAGGTGATCTATGTCTGCTCTTCAGTGTATCATCTGATCCCACTTTGACAGACTTAACAGAATTAACATCAAAATTACCCTATCTAGGGACCTAAATCTGACCTGCAACATAAATCAGACATACTGGAGGGACAAGGCTGCATCTCAGAGACAGCCCCTTCTCTTGAACAGGCTTCCCATTCATGTGAAGCAGAGTTCTTCCCTAACCTAGTTCAAGTGTAACTTGGACCAGTGGAAGGGAAATCAGAAATTTACTCCTGTTCTGGTACTTATGTCTCTAACAGACATGGCCTGTAAATGCTTTGACACCTATTCCCAAGTCTACATATACCCCAAAAACCAGCACTAGAATATCAACCTGCTAGATACATTTGGGAAGCATGACTAGGCTTAAAAGTGCCCCCCCCAGGGGTTGTTAGCCTAGTAATCACCTAGTAACCTAGGAAACTATGAACATCTTCCACTAGTGCTTACCATTCCATTACCTCCATGACCAGAACATTGGTGACCACTACTGTGTGGATCAAAAGGCTGTATGTGAGTTAGTAGACGCGTATCACCCATGCATGGAATCTAGAGGAATGCATGCACTGCTCATTGCTATGGGTGGGAATGTATGAGTAGCATTAACTATCCTTCCTACAGGAACCTTTCAGCATTCAACAGGGGGCACTCTATGTGTTCAGACATCAATCTCATGGATCCTACATGAGTTCCTTGATGAGATTCAGCAGCATGTGGAGAAGCATATATGATTTCTACAGACAACAGAGGAAGGAGCCAACACTCTGCAGGTATTTAGGTTCATAGGTAAATGCTAAGGTATTTGTCTGCAAACTACTGCAGGTCTAGCCAATGTCCAAAGGTCAGAATCCAATCCTGTATAGTTGATCTGTGAGGTATCCAGCACAAGGTGATCTAGATAGCTGCCTAGGGCCAGGTGCAGGATGTAGGGCCCTTTAAACTTTAACATTACAAAAAAGTCCCACCCTGTACAACCCACATCTCCGAGCTCCAGTCTCCAGTCTCCAGTCTTAACACTGAAATCCTCATCTGCTCTGTTACTCCTTTTTGACATGTAACATCTATGTAACAGCTCCAGTTTCTTCTCTATCATTGGCTAAACTGTAAAGCTGATATTAAAGAGAGAGAGAGAGACTTTCTGGTGTTTGTCCCTGTTGAAAAAAACACAGGAATGGAAAAGCCTGTAGTCTAGTACTAGAGTGACCTTTAAACATCTGGTCCTATGCATTACTGAAGACATTTATGTGTTTAGTGTGGATCTGGTAAGTCTGTGTGTGTTTGTGTGCATGTGTGTGTGTGTGTGTGTGTGTGTGTGTGTGTGTGTGTGTGTGTGTGTGTGTGCGCATGTGCTCATTCCCTCAGGTAGAAGTCAGAGCTGGGCTACTCAGCAGTCCTTGTTTTCACAGAATATCCCTGATTTCTGCTCATCTTTACAGTTCTTATTGTTCAGAAAATGCATGTTGATGCAAAACCTATTGTTCTGTTAACTTTTTTAAGAGAATTAGAGCTGCCTTTATCTTATATGTCTGTGATTATGCAAAACATTTATGGTATTGCCTCAGTTTTTGCCATTCCTCATAGAATTTTTGATTTTCTGGTTAATCACTAAGGATTAAAATCTAGCAATAGCCATTAGTCTGATAAATCATATTGGTGAGAAAATTCATGTCTATGCGACACTCATTGTATTGTTAACTACTTTAAGTGAATTAGAGTTGTCTTCCTCTCATTTGTCCCTGCTATTGCAGCTCATTGTGTTAATTCCTCACTATATATTTAATTTCTGGTAAATTACTGTAGATTACATCAGCAATAATGCCAGTTATTAGAATTTCATAGGTCTTATATTCAGAAATTGAATATCCATGCAACATCTGCTGTTCTGTTAAAATTTTAAATGAATTATAATGGTCTGACATGTAAGGCACTCAGCGGTCAACAAACTACTTCCTGTATTCAAGGGTACTGATTCCTGCCACCTCCATTTGCCTCATGTGCCACTTTGAGCAAGTTACAAACAGACAGTCCTCTGAAAATGACTCTGTGTCCAGTGTATTTACCTGGTTAACAAATGGATAAAAAACATATATATATATATATATATATATATGTATATTGTATTTAAATTTTATCATTTTGGGTGCACTTTTCCTCCATTATTTTTTGCTTTGTCCTAAATTCTTAAGCAAAAAATTTGAATGGTACTTTTGTCTGTTCAGTGTAATGTGTGGCTTTTAGGCAAATTATTAAAGAGTATGATAATAACAGGTATGTGAGTTTCAGAATTTGGCTCTTTCAGAAAATGCTTGCAGATACAAAGCTTGCTATTCTAGCAACTTCCTAAGTACATAAGAGAAATAATTAAAATATTCCTTACTGTGGGTATTTGTCTCTGACTCTAGAGATAAGTGGTTCAAAGGGCAGAGGGGAGTTGTAATGAATTGTACTATGTGGGTGTGACAAACGTGAGCTGAGATACATTCATGGGTCATACTAGATCTCAGGCTGATATATGACGTGTACAGTCATAAAAGTGGCTATAACTGATGGTAACATCTGTGTCCATGTGTGCATGTATATATGTGTGTGTGTGTGTGTGTGTGTGTGTGTGTGTGTGTGTGTGTGTGTGTGTGTGTGTGTGTGTGCAGACAGCATAGTTCTCAACCATCCACAATTTTACCTCATATTTACCGTCTGATCTTCATAAAATGTGTGCTTTTCTGGAAAGTGTTGTGTGTTGCAGTTACTAAATAACGACAAACATGAGTTTCACTAAATAATGATGATTGTAAGTTTCAGACTATATATACTTCAAAAATGCTATTGCAAAACCAGGTAGACTAGTAACTTTTCAAGTGTTTAAGGGCAATATTTAAAATCTTTTCATGATTTTGGGTGTTTGTCTCTGATTCTTCAACTAAAAAGTGTGGTGGGCATGGACTACGCAATGGGTTGCATTGTATGGTTCTCACAGCAATGAGCTGAAATATATTTCAGGACATTATTTATGTATTTGCTCATTTATTTTATCACAAGCAAACATATGAGGTGTACATAGTCTTAGAAGGGGCAGTAAGGATGGTCACATTTGTTTCTATCCATGTGTATGTGTGAATTGCTTTATTTGATTAACAATGTCTGTCAGTGTTTTTGCTGTAACATGTGAAATAAACATTTTAAATTAAATCCTAATCTCTGTAGTTCTTGCAAATGTAAAGAAGAAAATAGTTTGCACACTGGACAGGTCTGAGCAGAGTTTTATAGTAAATGGAGAGAGATAGCCAAGTAATGTGATATTGGCAGGCTGGTAGACCTCAGTCCATTACCCTTTTGAGAACCCCCTTTTCACCATAATAGGGGTCTGAATGCCACTGAATCCCCCATCTGCTCCATACAATCTCCCATACATCATTCAGAATGGCTTCCATTACATCAACTGCCAGGTGGTATGCAATGCAAAGGGTATTACAAACAATTTGTTTGTGTGACACCCAGGCAGTTTCCATTATTCATACATTTAGTACAAGTGAGACTTTTAAAAGGGCCATCTATTTGGTAATTGGACATATTGGTGGATATATAGACCAGTATATACAGTTTTCACTGAAGTAGGCAGAGGGTTAAGTGCGATATTAGTCACTGTTGTGTGTTGTAGGTGATGCTGTATATACACTGGAACCATGGATTACAATGTCACGCATTCACAGACTCTGGACATTGTTGAATATGATTTTTGACTCCTAAAAGGACAGTTCTGTTGCTTGGATAGATTGTACACTACAGAATGCACAGTCAAGTATTCATGTTGTGCATCATTTACATAATTTGGGAGTATACAAGCAGAAACAATAAAATGGGTAATCACAGAAATACCTAAGATACCTCCTACATCATCAGATGAGGAGTCAGGCACAGATTTGTTGGGAGGATAGGATGCAACAGCACCACATATAGGGCAGAAGTGGTCTAAATACATTGCAGCACTAATAAAGAGGTGGCATCTAGTCTACAACTATGGGCTATGATCTAGACAGCACAGTATAAAACTGATGCATGTGTTTTCATACCCAAACTATGCAATACAGCTATTGCAGGGTGGGCAGGGCACAGTCATTATCATATGCACAGGTGGGAAGGGGCACAGTGGAAGGTGTATCATCTGCGTACGGTCATGCTATGACTGTCCCCTTTTCATCTGAGCCCTCAAACAATCAAGGCCAGCATAATCTCCAGAGGCAGAATGGAGGGAGTTCCCACCTACCTTGTGAATGTACCCATGGATGGTATGTGGGCTACCAAGAATCTGACAGTACTGTCTGCCTTCTGTCATTGCACTCCAGATCATAGTATTGGTACTGCAGCCCATCCCACAGGTCATGCAGGTGAGGCACATCATTATGCAGCTCACACACCACACTAATCATGTCTATCACAGTCTGTGCAGCAGCTTCCTGTGCCTAGATCAGTGATCTGCACATCTACTATTTAATGCAAAGTGTTGTACCAAAGTTGGGGAAAGACCTAGGGTCATGGCAGGAAAGACCACCAACATGCCTTCCCTACAGTATGTGCATACACATTAAATAACTGATAACATCTGTGATGGTGAATCCTGTGTAGGAAAAATTTTATGTGCAAGATATAAACATGACATCAGGGGCTATAAAAGTGTACTTACAGTGGCAGAAATAGCACAGAGGACATGGGTATGTGCAAAAACTAACCACCGTGTGTCCAAAACCATATGGAAAATAATGTAAAATAATTTTATTGTTTTAATACCCTGTGTATGTTTGTGTGGCATGCCGCAGTGCGAAAACATGCTGTTATGGAAAAAAAATAGAAAAAGATTTTAAAAAACAGAATTTGTGAGCATGCAATAATAATGTATTATAGGACTTTGTGTGGAGTATGTACAATGTTAGACTGCTGTGGCTGCTAATGAGGCAGGGTCTGAAACCGTGTTGTTTCCAGGTACTGTGCACAAATCTGTATGCAAATGAGCTGGGGTTACTGAATAGCACAAATAGGTATCTGTGTCCCGCAGATCCCATCCGTGTAGGCACAGAACCATGTTGGTGTCCACAGAAGAGGTAGCTTACATCAAAAGGGTGTGTGTCTGCAAACTTTTAAGCTCATTGGAGCTCAGTGGCACCTGTTTTTGAGGAGCACTGCTGAGCAAGGGGATATGTATACTGACTGCTATGCTGTGATTACCTCTGAGGAGCATGTTTTATTGTGTTTGTGCATGTTTGGACGGAGTGCCACAGTGCTGAGTGTAACCTTCCATGGGGGTGTGTCTACTGACTGCTAAGCTTTGTTTACCTTTGCGGGGAGGGTTTGTGTGGCACACTGCAGTGCTCAGTAAGGAAGACTGTCAAAAAAAAATTGGCTGAGAAAGACAATGATATATTAATTACTCATAAGCCCTGTTTCACTTAAACTAGGGCCGTTAAACCCCTTAATGATGTACTTGGCAGGTGGACTACATCATAAGTAGCCAACCACACAGGCTACACCTACAGCAGAGCACTATAAAGGTTGCATTCATCCTACAATCTGATTTTTAGCCTATACTCTGCACCATTGGAGTACAGACTTGGGAATTGTAACTGAAAGAATGCTAGGTGCTGGTGTAGGTCTGCTACATATGTATGTGGTAGATGCTGAGGTCAATGCAGCTGCTGCTGATGCTGACCATAGGCCTAGACTGAGAAGGAGAAGAGTATTCAGCCCAGGGTAACCTACCAGGAGCTACATGACAGCTACAGGGACATACTGCAAAAACTCACTGAGCTTTGCCGACCTCAATTCAGACCCAGAGCCAACAGAGGGGAAACAATCCCAGTAGAAACAAAGGTGTATGTAGCACTTAGGATACTAGCTGCAGGTACTTTCCAAAGACCAGCTGGGGGATATGATGGGGGTCTGATAGGCATCTGCTTCCAGGATACTCCACCAGTTCCTGGATACCATGTTACCACATGACAGTGAGCACATTTATTTTCCCCACACCCCTTAGGAGAGGGCCAGCAATATGTGACTCTTCTACCATATAACACACTACCCTGAGGTACTAGGTGCCATAGATTGTATTCATGTACACATCAAGGCACCACCCAGTGAAAATGGTAGCATCTATGTCAACCAAAAGGGGTTCCACTCCATCAACTACCAGGTTGTGTGCAATGCCAAGGTTATTATCATGAATGTGTGTGCTGGCAGTTATCATGACTCCCATAGCTGGCATGCATCACAGCTGTACCAGGTGTTTTCTAGGGGGCACAGACCACATGGCCATTTACTTGGGGATGCTGGCTGTGCACTGGAACCGTGGATGATGACACCCATCAGAAATGCACACCCACTAAAGAATGCCATAGTGCGGCACACATACAAACTAGGAACATCACAGAGTGTGTGTTTGCCCTGTTGAAGTCACAATTCTGGTGCCTCAATATATCTGGTGGAGCCCTGCAGTACTCTCCAGCCACATGTGCACAGATGTTCACAGTATGTGCCATGCTACATAATATGATCCTGTGGAAACAGCTGCAGTAGGATCAGCAAAGGGAAGGGATACACAGCCCCCAACCATTGCCTTGGTCACCACAGCCGCACCTACAAGGGTACTCAGAAGAGGAACCTCCTGAGGCTGTCTCTGTTGGCAGATGTAGGCATGCCCAATATGCCCTGACCTTGGCCAAGAGACAATGCATAGCACATGCACTGACAACCTAGGACCCTAGGGACTGACACCTTACTCTGATTCACATACATATTAGTAAAAATGATGCCAGCCAGACCACACAACCTGTACCTCACCATGTATTTGCTGTGTATTGCATGCATCAGACAGAGTTAGCCCTGAACTAAAGGTTTGTCAACTGCTGCATTCATGAGGTAAGTCACTCTGCTATACACCACTTGTAAGGGGTACTACAATATGGTAGCATATGCATGGACCTGCCACATGTATGCAAGGAAATATAGTAGGCTATATATAGTGTGCGACTGGGCTACTTGCAGAGATCTATAGTGGGCTACTGGGCTACTTGTATAGATCTAACAGCCACTTGGGACAACAGGTACAATGTTCACTAGCATGTACCCCATAATATCCACTATGTCACAAGCCTGGAAATTCCATGACATTATTCCAGTGAGATGCCAAACAGTGTGGTCACAGGACAGTAACATGACTGTCTATGCCAGCAGAGAATAGGCTGGTCGTCCCCCACCCCAAACATATCAGTGTCCCCATACAACTGCTGTAACAGTAAGTCTGCAATGACATACCAACAGACCAGACAATCTCTGTATGTTGTTGATAGTGTGAGAAATGAAACCACTCTGTCTGGTGGCTGGTGTGGCTCACTGGGCCAGGGACAGTAGCGTGGGTGGTGGCACTGATGGTTAGAATCTGTCAGCATCCAATATCTTTTGCATGTCAGGTACTCATGTGGCGGTGTTCCCACAGACTGTCATAACCACTCAATCTGTTCCTGCAAGAAAGCTGGACAAAGCCAGAGTGAATAGGGACACAAAGGGCAATATTTAGAGACAGACATTATACATGCCCTGAGTAACCTAGCAGGTGGCTAGTATAACAGCAGGCTGCAACAGGTAGATTAGGTGCAGGATGTAAAGGTCATCACTTAAGTGTGTCAGTAGTTGCAACAAGTCATGTGACTGCTGTTTACAGTATAGTACCGGAAAACTACAAATGTATGAAGAACACAGCAGACATATGGGGCGAAATCCTGGACATTCTACCAAAACATGTACAGGGAGAGGTATTAAGACTGTCATTGGGTCTATATTACATAATCGAAGAGAAACTTCTTCAAATATGTAATCATCGACCCCCTAAACACCGAAATGCGAAAACCGCAAATTTTTTCCTAGAGAAAAAATTCAGTTGACCGTTCCCGGAGTTTACCCTTTACCCCAACATAGAGTGATCTCAGAGTTGGTATATTTAGTTGGGGGTGTGTGCGAGGGGCACATCCCCCCCACATCGAAGGGTGTGGGGGGTGAAGCACCCCACTTATATTACATTTGAAGTGTTTGCTTTGTTTCTATGGACTTGCAAATTTTTCTCCTAGGAAAAAATTTGCGGTTTTGGCCATTCGCGGTTTTTGCATTTTGGTGTTTAGGGGTCGATGATTACATATTCAAAGAATTATCTCTTTGATTATGAAATATAGACCCCTGTCACCCTGTGTGTGGTGTTACATCATGTACCCCACTCACATCATACCTCTCAACCTCTTAGAGCAGGAAATCTGGCCAAAGCCATTAATAAAAGTGGGACCAAGGCCCACAACTATGGACCAGTTTTAAATAGTTGCTCCTACAAACATAGAATGCTGATAGAATAACAGATCTAGTATTGGCATGGATCTCCTGATGAGTATGGACTCTGAAACTCAAATATCTGTCATTAATTACTGAGTTCAATCTTCACTGATTTGCCACTAATTTGCCAGAAAACCACAATGTTATGTGTAATGGACTAAAAATATGGGGCAAACTTCTGGACAGTCTGTGAAGCTCTGTACAGTTGTGAGGTATGAGTCACATATTAAGGTCAGCAAGCAGCCAGGGAATGCCTTGCACAATATCAAGGAACTGCAGTACTGTGGTAAAATGTGCAGCAGTCAGTGGCCTTGAGTACAGGTGGGGCTGGCTTGGAGTCACCTTGTCAGTACTGACAGTCACACTGGGCATGCTCCTACACTTAGCTAACTTGAGCACAATCTGTTGCCTTTACTGGCCAAAGACCTGCTATGTGGAAATATGTCTGTACATACATACAGCTACGTATATATATCTGTCTCTCCCTATCTCCCTCACACTTGATTATTGTCTCTATCAGTATGTGGCACTGGTGTGTGTGTGTGTGTGTGTGTGTGTGTGTGTGTGTGTGTGTGTGTGTGCGCATATATCCCCTTGTGGCACTAGAGACATGCCCATCTGGCTTATCTCTGTGCAATGATTATGCATTTTAAGGCCCTGTGACTAGCTGCTGGCCTCAACATTGGCCTCCTTTACAAGGCCTGCTGATCTCATCCACCTTAAGAGTGTTGACTGACACTCTAATATCAGAAAAACTTTGTGGCAGATGAGATAAGTGCTGCAAGCTATAGTGTGTATTGCTAGATAGGTAGTGATTATAATCTCACAGCATTTAACTTTGTGTGTGTATGAACATATCCCTTTGCAACACTAGAGACATGACCATCCGGCCTATCTCTGTGTATTGGTTATGCATTTTATGGCCCTGTGACTAGCCGCTGGCCCTACATTGCCCTCATCTACGTAAGCATAATAGATGTCCGCCACCATCTAGATTTTTACGTGCAGCATACCCAGGTGACACATATCAAGGGTAGCAGACCTTGTCACAGGGTATGAAAGGGTGATGATGCTGACTGTCCCCATTGTCCCTGAAACACTGTTCTACACATATGCACCTAGGGAGCCATGCACATATACTGGCATACCTTGCTGATGTCATATTTCTGCTGTGCTGCCTTGCCATCCTGTACCACTGTATTGTTGCCCTGTTTCCATACTTGAACCGCTCAGACTCCTGGAACACAAACATACACAGGTCTTTGACACACCTGTCATTCTGTAACACTACTGCCAGTGTACCAACAGGTGACAAAGATGCACAAAGTCTGATGTGTAGTCAAGATACATGCCAGCATATAGAAGCTGTTGTGACCCACAACAACTGACAAGGCATAACACTACTGCTCTACACAAACACATGTAGAGTAATATAGTCACCCTGTACATGAAACACATATTTGCATTTCCCTGCATCAATGTCACGGACAGCAGGGATGTGGTGCAGGTATCATCACATGCACAGGGTGTGGTGTGGGGCTGCCAGAGGCCTGGGCTGTGCCACACTGTTGACAGCTGAGTTCGGTTTGAGTTTCAGTGGAGCTGCATTTGGCTGAGTTTGGGCCTTTGTCCCCTCATGAATTATGGCTTTGTCCTGATTTCTTAATGTACGGGGTTGAGGGGAATGTTAGGCATAGCTCTCAACCAGACATGAATGAATGTTCACGAAACAGGGACTTAGCCAGGGTACATCAGGGACATTCAGAGACACTTTTACAATGTTAGACCTATTTATGTGTGACATTGACAGACTGAGAGGAGGTGAATTACAGTACATCATTTGATGTTACAAGAATATACACCCTTACTTAGTGTCACTGTCTTACGTGTAGTCCACTATCTTTGCTACAACAGGCGACCATTGTAGGAGGGATTGACAGAGACAGAGCATAGATGTGATTTAAAGCAGGGACAGTTGAGAGGCATACTTGTAGGTGTTGGACAGCAGAGTATCACTGACATGTCAATATCAAAGATCTAATACTACGCTACTGTTGTAATCCCTATTCCCCACACCTCTATCCTCGCATCTGTATCCTGTTTTATGGGGGAATCTAGTACATACATGATACAGTGATGTACTCCTTTTTTTGAAGCATTCCTCTGTAAATGCTTTGCACATACACTCTCTGTAAGTAAAACCACATACAGACCTGTTCCACATAAGCAGTTGCTTGCCTTTTGTAGGTAATGATCATTAACAGGTAATTGCTTCTGCACCAATCTGTGGCTCAGAATTGCTAATTGCATCCAAAACAGTTGAATTGCATTATCATTAGCCAATGACAGGGCAACACAGTGCAATATATGAGGCCTTCATTAGGCCTTGACCCCTTTCTTAGTTTTTGAGATAGAAATTACTGAGGTGTTGAGACTACAGCATTGCAGAGGGTAAGCACAAATACTGACCACTGTAGAGATGTATGAAATATGTCCACAGTTTTGCCTCATACATTTGGTCAGCATCCCATGATAATGAGGCCATCTGGCAGTTCACTGGCCAACATTGTGGGCTGAAGTCAGTAAGGGGAGAGAGACATGTGAGTGTCACACTTCATACCCATCAGAATATGTATGCTAATGGAGTAGCTGTTATTCTATCAACTTACTATCTTTCTAGGGGCAAACTGTAAAACATGTATTTATCTCTGGGCCTTTGCCCCCCTTTATGTATGGTTGTGTCTGGATCACCTGTTATAGGGGGTTGGGAGGTATTGTCAGTCTGTAGCAGCTACCTTAACATACAGCTGTGTATGCTAGGACACATAGGGGAGTGTGAACACTTTGGAGGCCAGCAAGCTGTATGTGTAACTGTGGCATCAGTGGCAGCCCTGTCATTACCGCAGAGCCAGGGTTAGAAAACTTTTCACAGTCCAATTGAGGCATGTGCTTAAGGTACATCTATTATGCAACAGTGCCAATAGCAGTGTAGTAGGTGACATACAGTTAGGCTATATGACTATGTGCAGTGTGTCCCTACCTGCAGGCCTTTGACTTGCAAAACTGGGCAGCAGATAATTCAGTAGCAGTAACCTATGGAGATTAAAACTGCATGGCTCTGTCATTACTTGTTGTCTTCACAACAATGTAATTGAAGTGCAACACACTGGATTCCAACCTGGCACTGTGTGTGGCAAACTGTACTGTATGCAAGGCATTTAACAGACTGAGCTACTGACTCAGTACTGCAGCTTGTGTGTTTGCCAGATATATGTGCTGATATACAGGTTGTGACACACATTGTCTGCATCCATCAGTATATGCATGGCTTTCAAAGGCAATTGCTCTGCAGCAGGGTCCCAGCTGAAAATATGTACTGTGCCACTGATGCCTTAGCAGGTGTGTTTAAAGATGTTGCAGATAAAAGGGAAAATGTACCTGCTATCCCAGGCCTCACATACTGGCAATATTATTTTTTGGCTGTCTACTGGTGTATTTTTACATCAGAGTCCCAGGTACACTCCCATTTTTCCCATTAGGTTTAATTTCTGTCAGTTAGTGACAATCAGTATGTTTTGCTGGAAGCACTTGTTTTAGTTAAGATCTGTGTGGTGCAGTGGGTTAGTGCAGTAGGCTGTAGTTAACAGGGGTCCAGATCTGAAATGTGGCAGAGGTTATTATTTTGTACATGTGCCTAACACTGTGAGAAACATCATTAAGGCACATTATAGCTCATTTAAACAGATTTGCACCATGCAGTGCTTCACTTAGCTCTACGTAAACCCGCACTAAAAAATTAAAAAGAAAAGAAAAAGTGGATGATAGGACAGTGTGAAATGGGGGCATGCAGGTAGAAAAACATACTGAAAGGCAAGCAGGGATATGCAGGAAGGGTGTAGGAAAGACCAATAACTTTCCATTTCTTGCACAGCAACAGCTGTGCATTTTGACAGATTTTGTGGATGAATTTGGACTCTCAAACCCCAGAGAGAGGGGTGCGGACAACATAAATGTGTTGTGAAGCCAGTTGGACCAAATTAGTTGTGTCCAATGAACAAGTGTGTGAAATGGAGAGCTATGTAAGGGGCGATATTTTTTGTGGGACAGGTGCCCATTTTATGAGAGAGTGGAATGTTGGGGAAGGGATATAGGTACATGTGGGGAGATAAGCTGGGTAAGAGAGGATGCAACTGAAGCCAGACAAGGCAGCATACAGGAGTGGTGTGTGACACATGAGAGGGTAAACACCTTGGATGGGGAGAGTGTTGTGGAATCCGAGAAGCATGTGACTACAAATGGCAGGAGCGTGACTGACATCCCCACTCATTGGCAGTCGACACTGCTTCTTCACTGCCCTAAAGGTGGTTGTGCTGGAGGCTGGCTGCCAGAGCCAGACAACCTCACCAGGTTCTCCAGTGTGCCCTCAATCCAATGCAGGCAACATTCATAGTACTTGTGAATGATCCTGTGCACCATGGCCAGTAGTTGATCTTAGTGACTACCACCCTTCCACCTCTGCTCTCATTGGTCCCCTTCCACTGATGTGGATCCATCCAAAGGTGGTGCAGAGCCAGCAGAGTGGGCATCACCAGCCTGGGTCCCAGACGTGCCAGGACCTGGTGCCACAGTCAGCTGAGGTAGGGTAGGTGGATCAGCAGGAGCCAGCTTATCCTGTCATGCTGTGGTGATGGAGGTGTAGCAATGCATATAGGTTATGAACAAAACCACTGTTAATAGTAACAGCATGCCAGAACATTGGAAATAGCCTTATTACATTTCAATGCATATTATGTGAAACACAACAATAAATAACAGAATGGTCAGTATATTGACAGCATGCCAGTAACAGTTATGGCGTAAGGCCAGCAGAATAGGTAATTCAACAAGTCATGTTAATATGCAACCATTTTAATACATAACAATACTAAAACACATGCCTCAAAATAAAGTTTAATGTAACAACATATGTTAATAGTCAACCATAACCAATGCATAACAATAATAAATATATGAAGATAAGGGGTGAGAAGAGAGAGAGAAAAATACAGTCCATTAATACCATTATAGGCTCTATAGGTGACAACAGTACTGTTATCTACTCTACTCTACAGGTCTGTCCTTTCTTTATGAGTAAAAGTGCCCTGTAGCTGCTGTAGCATGCACATACCTCTCAAGCTATCCACATGTGACAGTATGCGCTAAGCAGTAACAACTGCAGGTACACAACTACACAGAACACTTGCACATCAGGTGGACTTATATAACTACCAAGGTGTACTGTGGGCTGATGTAGTAATACTTTGCTATTTACATAATCATGTCAATGATAAATCTGTGACAGAGGGATTATGCACTAGTAATTGCACTACATGACAGCATAACACTTGAGAGACATGTATGTGTACAGTACAGTACAGAGAGTAAACAACTATCATGCCTTGCTTGAACGGTATGGGGAATAGAACCCAATAGCAGTGACTGCAGAGGGCATCTGCATCGAATGTATTAATTGACTGCAGCAACCTTTAACAGACACTCCAGACCACCAGCCATACAAAAGATTACACATTTTATTTCTTTTATTTTATTTTATTATTATTTCCTTTATTTTATGTTGCATTTTCACATTCCCGGAAATGATTGGAACAGTCTGTGACATCTAAACACACAATTATTTACTCATAATATGGGCTACCTCACCCATGTACCTGTAGGTCCTGTGGAGAGAAGATCTGTAAACATTACATGGCTGTTACTGTAATATTTAGTGCTACATAGCACTGGGTTGAACCTTGGTCTGTGTGTGGCAAAATATACTTTATACAGAGCATTTAGCAAACTGAGCTACTGAGTCACTGCTGATTATGGACTGACTGATATTTGCCTAGAGCTTACCTGGAACCAAAATATGACCTGGTAATAGTAGTACAGTTTTATACTAGACTGTAGTGATAGTTGAACACATATGCATGAAATTCAAGCATGATAGAGATACTAGGTAACCTATACATTACTAAATAGAATGTAGGTGTGCACAATATAGTGTTAGTGTGTTGAAATACCTGTGAAGTCAGCAAGCAATATCTGATTATGGGTTATTATTTGCATTGTACAACTATTACACTGTTATACCTGATTGTAGCACCGTGCCTCACAGCCCGAATGCATATAGCTGACATGCAATGGTGAAAACAAGACAACCCGGATGTACACAGTTTACCTTAGTGTTATTGCTATTGGTTCATGTGTTGTTGCAGAACAGTTTTCATAATTCATTTCTTACAAAACAGCTCTGAATATACACTTATTGCACAACAGACTTATTAGATATGTCTTCATGCAGGTACTGGTATTATTTTGTGTTTTTATTGCAGAACAGTTGTCATAATTGATTTCTTGCAAAACAGCCCTAATTCCACACTTATTGCACAACAGACTTTATTAGACATACCTTCATGGAATTACTTGGATATTTTCGAGTTTTTATTGCACAACAGTTGTCATTATGCAGGTGTTGCAATAAATCTGTAATTCCACAGTTATTGCACTGCAAACTTTATTGCATATACTTTATTATGGTTAATGCTTTAGTCTTCCCTGCTTATGGCACTACAGTTGGCAGTATGCACTTATTGCAGTACAGCTGTAAGTCCACATTCATTGCAATACAATCAGTACTGTATATATCTAATGTCCAAAAACACAAAGCAGCAGCAGGCAACCACCGGCTTGACAAAAATCCAGTCTATCTTCTTTTTTATAAAAAACAAATAAAATGTTTATTCAGTAAGCGCTTTCACATCTGTTTCATCAGACCATAAAACATTTGCAATGCACAAACAATTACTTAAATTGTAGTCATGTGATAAAGGATTAATTATCCTATTAACTTTTTTAAAAACACAACAGCCTGTTCTAAAACATCTGCTAAAACTTATGATACATTCAAGCACTATCCTTACAAATAATGAATACTTTCATACCAACTGGTTCTTATGACAGTTTGTATTAAGCCTACTAGAACATGTTGTAATGAAGCAGCAATATTTGCTGCTACGATGATACCTAATTGCTACGAGTGCATAATTATGCTGCTACGTCACCATTTGTTATATATGTGACATTCTTATAATTGTATAACAATATCTGCTTGAATACATATCATATAACTTATTTAGAGTTTGCGGTAACATTTAAAACTTCAGCTTGGCAAGCTAAGAACTTGGTTATATTCAACTGGACGTATAAGAGAATTTAAGTACCTTTTTTTGCACTTTTTTTTTAAAAAAATACAGTATTTAAATTGATTTAAACTGTGTATGAAGGAGTGTTGAAGGAATTTTTAACTGGTTATTCTGCTCTTCAGTAACTTGAACTAAAAGCTAGTGTTGGCTGAATTTTGTTATTTGCTAGTAATTACAGGTGTGGGGGTAGCCACATTCTTTGATTTCCTGTCCTTGCATATTTAAACTGGTGCATGTGAAATAATTCCTGCTTTAAAACTTCAGCTTGGCAAGCTAAGAACTTGGTTATATTCAACTGGACGTATAAGAGAATTTAAGTATCTTTTTATGCACTTTTTTTTTAAAAAATACAGTATTTAAATTGATTTAAACTGTGTATGAAGGAGTGTTGAAGGAATTTTTAACTGGTTATTCTGCTCTTCAGTAACTTGAACTAAAAGCTAGTGTTGGCTGAATTTTGTTATTTGCTAGTAATTACAGGTGTGGGGGTAGCCACATTCTTTGATTTCCTGTCCTTGCATATTTAAACTGGTGCATGTGAAATAATTCCTGCTTTAAAACTTCAGCTTGGCAAGCTAAGAACTTGGTTATATTCAACTGACGTATAAGAGAATTTAAGTACCTTTTTGCACTTTTATTTTTAAAAAATACAGTATTTAAATTGATTTAAACTGTGTATGAAGGAGTGTTGAAGGAATTTTTAACTGGTTATTCTGCTCTTCAGTAACTTGAACTAAAAGCTAGTGTT
Source organism: Protopterus annectens (assembly GCF_019279795.1). NCBI lineage: Eukaryota > Metazoa > Chordata > Ceratodontiformes > Protopteridae > Protopterus > Protopterus annectens. Next base: position 1,889,639,840 of record NC_056725.1, read on the forward strand.
GGCTGAATTTTGTTATTTGCTAGTAATTACAGGTGTGGGGTAGCCACATTCTTTGATTTCCTGTCCTTGCATATTTAAACTGGTGCATGTGAAATAATTCCTGCTTTAAAACTTCAGCTTGGCAAGCTAAGAACTTGGTTATATTCAACTGGACGTATAAGAGAATTTAAGTACCTTTCTGCACTTTTTTTTAAAAAAATACAGTATTTAAATTGATTTAAACTGTGTATGAAGGAGTGTTGAAGGAATTTTTAACTGGTTATTCTGCTCTTCAGTAACTTGAACTAAAAGCTAGTGTTGGCTGAATTTTGTTATTTGCTAGTAATTACAGGTGTGGGGTAGCCACATTCTTTGATTTCCTGTCCTTGCATATTTAAACTGGTGCATGTGAAATAATTCCTGCTTTAAAACTTCAGCTTGGCAAGCTAAGAACTTGGTTATATTCAACTGGACGTATAAGAGAATTTAAGTACCTTTTTTTGCACTTTTTTTTTTAAAAATACAGTATTTAAATTGATTTAAACTGTGTATGAAGGAGTGTTGAAGGAATTTTTAACTGGTTATTCTGCTCTTCAGTAACTTGAACTAAAAGCTAGTGTTGGCTGAATTTTGTTATTTGCTAGTAATTACAGGTGTGGGGGTAGCCACATTCTTTGATTTCCTGTCCTTGCATATTTAAACTGGTGCATGTGAAATAATTCCTGCTTTAAAACTTCAGCTTGGCAAGCTAAGAACTTGGTTATATTCAACTGGACGATAAGAGAATTTAAGTACCTTTTTTGCACTTTTTTTTTTAAAAATACAGTATTTAAATTGATTTAAACTGTGTATGAAGGAGTGTTGAAGGAATTTTAACTGGTTATTCTGCTCTTCAGTAACTTGAACTAAAAGCTAGTGTTGGCTGAATTTTGTTATTTGCTAGTAATTACAGGTGTGGGGTAGCCACATTCTTTGATTTCCTGTCCTTGCATATTTAAACTGGTGCATGTGAAATAATTCCTGCTTTAAAACTTCAGCTTGGCAAGCTAAGAACTTGGTTATATTCAACTGACGTCTAATAGAATTTAAGTACCTTTTTGCACTTTTTTTTAAAAATACAGTATTTAAATTGATTTAAACTGTGTATGAAGGAGTGTTGAAGGAATTTTAACTGGTTATTCTGCTCTTCAGTAACTTGAACTAAAAGCTAGTGTTGGCTGAATTTTGTTATTTGCTAGTAATTACAGGTGTGGGGGTAGCCACATTCTTTGATTTCCTGTCCTGCATATTTAAACTGGTGCATGTGAAATAATTCCTGCTTTAAAACTTCAGCTTGGCCAGCTAAGAACTTGGTTATATTCAACTGACGATAAGAGAATTTAAGTACCTTTTGCACTTTTTTTTTTAAAAAATACAGTATTTAAATTGATTTAAACTGTGTATGAAGGAGTGTTGAAGGAATTTTTAACTGGTTATTCTGCTCTTCAGTAACTTGAACTAAAAGCTAGTGTTGGCTGAATTTTGTTATTTGCTAGTAATTACAGGTGTGGGGTAGCCACATTCTTTGATTTCCTGTCCTTGCATATTTAAACTGGTGCATGTGAAATAATTCCTGCTTTAAAACTTCAGCTTGGCAAGCTAAGAACTTGGTTATATTCAACTGGACGATAAGAGAATTTAAGTACCTTTTTTGCACTTTTTTTAAAATACAGTATTTAAATTGATTCAAACTGTGTATGAAGGAGTGTTGAAGGAATTTTAACTGGTTATTCTGCTCTTCAGTAACTTGAACTAAAAGCTAGTGTTGGCTGAATTTTGTTATTTGCTAGTAATTACAGGTGTGGGGGTAGCCACATTCTTTGATTTCCTGTCCTTGCATATTTAAACTGGCATGTGAAATAATTCCTGCTTTAAAACTTCAGCTTGGCAAGCTAAGAACTTGGTTATATTCAACTGGACGATAAGAGTATTTAAGTAGCTTTTTTTGCACTTTTTTTTTAAAAATACAGTATTTAAATTGATTTAAACTGTGTATGAAGGAGTGTTGAAGGAATTTTAACTGGTTATTCTGCTCTTCAGTTATTCCCATCCGCCCTTCCTCTGTTTTTTGTTTTAGTGTTAATCTTAGTGGCATTGAAACTGCCCGCCCTGGCCCTGGGCCCCATCTCATTTGCTCACCAACTGAGTGCAGTGAGATCATATTCTGATTTCAGGCACTCTGTGTACAAAGAGAGCATCTGGGAAATAGAAAAAAAAATTAAGCTTATTTCCTGCCTTTCTTGTTAAGTGGTACAGACTATTTGTAGGCTTCTGAGCCCCAAGCCCTTCTGTGTTTGAGGGAAGTTTTCTAGCTTGTTTTTTCTTGTCACTAGCCAGTTTTCTAGTTTCAGCACTCAAATCTGTTTCTTTGATCTCAGCACTTGTTCAGAAAAAAAAAAAAAAAAAATTCATCTGCTTTTTACTGTACTTGTGTTTTTACCTACTTCTTTTTACTTTGCATCATCTTAAAATACTCAATTGTATTTATTACTGCTTGGTGTAACTCATTCTAAGCCTTTTGGTTTAAACACTTGGGCTTCGGACCAGTTAGTTGTTTTGCACTGAGAGGGTTTGTGGTCTGCACTGTTGTGGCAGAACAGGTAGCTGTACATCCTTCTAGGTTGAGAACTGCTGATTGAGGGCTCAGTGTCTGTTATTCTAAAAGTGTATTAATTCTGGTTTAAGCACTTGGGCTTTCAAGCCAGTTATTTTACATTAAGAGGGTTAAGTCTGCACTCTTGTGGGAGGAGAGGCTGGACTCTGCCCTTCTGAGCTGGGAATTTCTGGTTAAAGGCTTATAGTGCATGCATATCTGAACTGTTTCTTACTGAAGTTGGTGCGCTTTTGTTTGCTGTGGCATAGACTGGATTCGGCCTGCTGGATCTAGCTTTGTTTGTAACTTGAGCACTAATCCAGACATTCTCTAAAGTATTCAATGGTATTTATTACTGCTTGGTTGTAATTATTCTGCATACAGATATGAAAGGGGAATTTCCCGGAAACCCATAAGACATTTTCACTAATAATATTGTCTTCACTTTACGCTGCCGGTATTAGTCGCATGTTACGTTTTAGCCTACTACCAAACGTATATTACTCCACTGCTCGTCTATACACGCTGTGCCGTAATCGAAGGCTGTTGTTTTCAAAGCATTACATTCTGATCACATGGATTGCATCTCTGCCTGGCGTTCTTGATCAAAGATACAATATTGGGCAATTACCAGTGTCCGGAAACCATTGTTCTTCATGGACACTGCCGCCTCGAGTATAGTTTGCTGGCCAGACAGAGAAATTCATCATTTCCAACAGTTTATTCATTGAGCTGGTTTGGTCTGGCCAAGTGAAAACATGGCCTGTCGGTACCCTGAGTATCCCCGTTCAGCTTCAACTGCTTCGTTGTATTGTGTCGTCTTTCATATACTAATATAATTCAGAGCATATTAAACAAGTGCTTTGTCAATTCAATTTGCAGATGTTTTTCACCACAAACAATTATGGAATTTAAGATTTATCTTCGGTTTGAAAATCGGGGTTAGTCAAATGGATAACATGCTCAATTCCCCATTTATTCTTTCCATTTGGCAGGGGAGTTCAGGCAGGTCAGTGGAGCATTCTAAGAATCGAAGACTTTGCTAGATTATTCCTTTGTTGATGATGCTGTATCAAAGAATAATAAATACAAGCTTGTTTGAATGACCACTTCAGCTATACACACACCGTCTACAAAGTATTTAACGTTAGAATCTGAAGTCGGGTTTGGTTGTCGCTTTACAGCCACTGGTCAATGTTGTTTCACTTTCAAACAAGCAACACATTCGTGGAAAGGTTTCAGCTAGAGTTGTATTGCAGCTAGACATGCTCATCACCTTATTACAGGTGGCTGTTACTCATTTGATTGTATTTATTATCAGATCTCTGCAGCCGAAACCCGGTGAAGTCTGGTAATCCATTAGCTTAGACATTTCCGCCATGTTCTCAGAAACAGTGTAAGGAAGAAAAAGAATGATAGTAGTAATATTAACAGAGTAACAGCCTGGTGGCTGATTAAAGTCAATGTTAATGTCTGTAAAGTAGTGGGTTCATCAGTTTCTGACAAAATCCAGTTCAATCTCTTTTTATGTGGCCAAATACCACCAGTAAGCCACTTCTGCTCATCAGACCAGAAAAACATTTGCAATGCACAAACAATTATTACTCTAAATAGTAGTCATGTGATATGATTAATTATCCAATTAACTTTTAAACACAACAGCCTGTTCTAAAACATCTGCTAAAACTTATGATACATTCAAGCTCTATTGGTATTGCATGAAGGTAAAAAATCTGTACATATGCAATGTTCCTATTTAATAATTCATGTGCTTATAAGAATTTGTAAATGTATCCTACTTAAGTTTTAACACTTTATATTCATCCTTAATATAGTGTAGTATGATAGCGTAACAGTTCAGCATGAGTAACAAGCTCCTTGATTTTAGGCATCTATATTTGGGTAACATGACCAGACAATAGTGCATTGTATTTTGAATTCACTTGAGGAACAGCTGGACATGCAAGCAATCATTAAGGATAATTGCAAATAAATATTCTTGTCTCTTAAAATTCCTTTGAAATGAAATCTTTTGAATAATTGTTTTATAACGTAAGAGATGAGAGTCAAAGTACTCATAACCGGATTTATAGTGCACTATAGGCATTATTGTAGAAGTCAACTTGATACTTTATTGCAACCTAGATATGTTAACAAGAAACTCTAAATAAGTTTAAGTATGATATGTATTCAAGTAGATATTGTTATACAATTATAATGTCATATAACAAATGGTGACGTAGCAGCATAATTATGCACCTCAGCAATTAGGTATCATCAGAGCAGCAATATTTCAGTTTCATTACAAACATGTTCTAGTAGGCTTAATATAAACTATCATAAGAACCAGTTGGAGTATGAAAGTATTCCATTATTTGTAAGCATAGTGCTTGAAATGTATCATAAGTTTTTAGCAGATGTTTTAGAACAGGCTTGTTGTGTTTTTTAAAAAGTTAATAGGATAATTAACCTGTCACATGACTACTGTCAAGTAATGTCAGCATTGCAAATGTTTTATGGTCTGATGAAACAGATGTGAAAGCGCTTACTGAATAAACATTTTATTTGTTTTTTATAAAACAGAGGTTAGACTGGATTTTTGTCAAGCTGGTGGTTGCCTACTGCTGCTTTGTGTTTTTGGACATTATTTACATTGGCTTTGTGAAAGCACAGAAGCATTTACTCTGTTGAGCGTGGTTATATAAGTTATAGTTACCTTTTTTCTTCCTTACTCACCGATGGAGACATGGCAGAAGATAATGCAAACATTGAACTGGATTATAGATCACCGGGACTTATGAGAGCAGAATCTACAATGGTAAATCCCACAATCCAAAATGAATTGCTTGGTTATAGTAATAAAATCGATAGGCATGAAATACCAACACATGCAACTCCTGAAAGCGGTGAATGCCTTTCCATGAGATTTGTTTCTTGTTTGAGAAGTGAAACTAACCCATTATTGGTGTATGATGCAAGGAGCAATACCGGAACCACTGAATTTAATGATGTAAATACTATGGAACAGTTGCATATAGCGAAAATTAGAAGTGGATCATCTGTGTCCAAAGCATCTAGCAGCACAACCTAATAACATTTTAAAGCATACATTAAACAAAGAATAATCCCAGGGGTCTTCGAAGTTCTTAAGATGCCCACCTATGGAGAACAATACCCTGAACCCTGCCAAAATGGAAAACACAGCGTGAGTACATGAATTACATCCATTTATTGCTTGATTTTTTTCAAACCAGAAGAGACAAATCTTAGAAATTCCATAATTGAACAGTAAAAAGCTCTTTATTCTACTTATCCTACTAAATTAGTTGACAAAGCACTGTTTAATGCTCTGGACACTATATTAGTATATGAAAGACAACTGATACAATAGAAATGAGTTAAATTAGACAGGGATATTCAGGGATTGACTGGGGCTTCATAAGTTAATTTGGTCTAGACCAAACCAACTCAATAGACAAACTGTTGGAAGTACTAGGAAAGAAAATTATGTCCCTGTATCTAATCGCATAAACTATACTCAAACAGCAGATGTCCATGAGAGGGAAGAAAGAACCATGGAACCAGACATTAGCAGTACTAATATTGTATCTATGAGTAAGAACATAGGCAAGGATGCCCCAGAAGTCCATGTAGCCCAGAATGTAACAAGTAATGCTTTGAAAACAACAGCGATACATTCAGTTACAGCACAACGTATAGATTTGAGCAATGGAATAGATAATACACATTTGGTAGTACGACTTAAAACTTATGCTGTGACTAATACAACATCTAAAATTTACTGGCCAGTAATGAACAAATCTTAAGTGGTTTCAAGAATTACCCCTCCCACATTCGTGGAGAAGGGGGTAAGGGTAATCGCCTAACAGCCATGGTCGTGAAAATGAGTGATTTTGTTCTACCAAATCACCCACTCAGCGGAGGAGTTTTATAGTTTAGTAGCCTTCCTGAAGACACTGGAGGGTATAAATGTATCTCAAACACCATCATATTGGGTGACTTCAACTACCCGAATATAGACTGGGAACATTACTCAAGCTCCTAACTTTCTAGCCCAACGGTTCCTGGAGTTCATAAATTCAAATGCCATGGAACAGCTAGTTACTGTTCCCACGAGAGGAGAAAATATACTAGATCTCATTGTCACAAACATGGGGACAAAATGCTCCACACCGAAGTATATCCCTCATTGGTGAGATCTGATCATAAACTAAACTCACTGGAAATCCACATCCCGTCCCACCCCAAACAAAAAAGACCATAGTGAAGAACTTCTCTAAAGCAAACTTCACACTACTCAAGACTGGTGTGGTATCCTTCAAGGCCCCTGAGTCAGAGAAACCACAACCCAAGCTGCGGAAGCCCTTACAAATGCTTTCTATGAACACCTCAGGACTGCATGGATCAGGCAATCCCAAATAAAACCAAGACTCTTTCCACAAAGGGCAAACGTCCAGTCTGGTGGACCCCAGCCATTAACAAACTTTACAATAAGAGGAGAAAGCTATTACATGATAGAACAAAATCCATAAAAGGGAAGTCACCCCTGATCATTATACGAGCACTCATAAAATCAACTAAGGCCAATTTGAGAGAAAAATTGCCATGGATTCAAAGGACAATCATAAGGCCTTTTTCAGCTATGTTAGGAACCTGGGTGGAAACTCACAGATATGCTCAATTAGTCCAAATGATACAAAAATCACTGAACCCACAGACATTGCCAACATACTGGCAGACAGGTTCAGTGCAACTTCACCCCTCTCCCCTAAAGGAGAGATAAATAACCCAACCGAGTGTAGCCTTCCGGACATCTCAAATGCGCAGGTGGCTGCTCTCTAAAGCTAAAAACACAGCATCAATGGGACCGGATGGTGTCCCCGGCTGTGCTACACGAGCTAAATGAAATTAAACCCGCACATAAGGCAGCTGTTTAATCTCAGCCTTACCACAGGATCGTGCCCAAGGAGTGGCGTCACGGCAACTGTGGTCCCACTCCACAAAGGTGGCGCCTCACGGACCCTGGTAATTACCGCCCCATAAGCAACAAGTCTAGTCTGCAAAGCTATGGAGAGGATCATAATGGAGCTCATATAACAAAGATATAGGGACTTGCAGACATTGGACCCGACCCAGTTTGGCTTTGTCAAGGGAAGATCATGCCTTTTGAACTTGGTCGACTTCTTGAAATAGTCACCAAGGCCATTGATGAGGGAAAGGCAGTCCATACAGCCTACCTTGACCTTGCAAAGGCTTTCGACACAATACCCACTCGGTATTGTGAAAAACTTACCAGTTTAAATGTAAACCCATATGTCACAAGATGGGTTGCAAACTGGCAGGACAGAACCCACAGGGTTAGAGTTGCTGGCGCTGTGTCAGACTCCAAGCCGGTCACAAGTGGTGTCCCACAGGGTCGGTCCTTGGCCCCTATTGTTTGGCATCTACTTCTCAAGTACAGGCCAACATGGGAGGACTTTGGCTGACAAAGTTTGCAGATGACTGCAAACTGGGCGCCATAGTGGAAAGTGCATCGGACACGGATATCCTTCAGAAGGGACTCCGGAAACAGATAGCTGGTGCCAGAGCCATGGCCTGAAGTTAAGCGCCAAAATGTATAGTCATACCCTTCGGGAAAACAAGGTAACCCCAAGCTACCATATAGGTGGCAATCCACTAAGCACAGAAGAGGTTATCAGGGACCTGGGGACCCAGGTTGACAGTGGCCTTTCTTTGACACTCACATTGCTAAAGTGGTTAGAAAGACCTTCTACATTGCCCACCTGATCATGAAGGGATTCACATCCAGATCTAGTGAGGTCATTGTCCCCTGTACTCTTCACTTATCAGACCAATGATGAGTACAATGCCCATTCGGGATGTATCTCACCCGACATCTGCAGCAATTGGAGAGACCCCAAAAGTTCCTCACCAAAGGATAAAGGGACTCAAAATCTGTCATATGCTGCCAGATTGAAGAAACTCCAGCTCTATTCAGTCGCGCCGTCTGCTCAGAGGTGACATGTGCCTGACATACAAGGCCATGTCCAACCCGGAATTAATGGACATGCTCCACCTCAAAAAATCCAAATCCACCAAAACCACTAGAGCAAGCGACTTAAACCTTAGCACGGATATAAATAGGACATGCTGGAGGGATAGATTTATCACTCAGAGACTCCCTATGCTGTGGAATAAAATCCCGGTCCATGTGAGGCAGAGCACCTCGCTGACTCTGTTCAAGAGAAATCTAGACCTGTGGATGGGAGATCGTAGGTTTACCCCGGGAATCATCTCTGGGTCACTGCTGGACAGGAGTCTACAGAAAAAAGTGTTATAAAAGCACCTTCCTCCTTAGACATAGTATGCATCCCCAGTATATTTTTAATAATGTTATTAAAAGGCAAGGTATGAGGATTTCATGCCTCCATGCCACACAGGAAGGATACAATCATGAAAGAGATGTATTCAAAAATAGATTGATTAAGCGAGGGTATGACCAATGTGAAATAGAACGTGGGCTACAAAATATGGATGAGTTGAGACATAATAAAGCAGCACCTTTCTATTCTAATATGAGAAGAGAGTTAGACAGAAAAGAAAGTGTAGTACCTATTTTGAAAATACCTATGTACTACACCAAAGACAATTATGACACTATGAAGATTATAGAACAACATTGGCATATACTCACTACAGATGAAGATCTCAAACATGTCGTAGGAGATAAACCTAGATACCAATTAAAAAATAAACCCAATCTTAAAAGACTATTGTGTTACCAAACAGAAACAAATAAAAACGAACACCATATAGGAACATCTCCCTGTGGCAGGTGTAATTATTGCTCCTATATAAATAAGACAGACAAATTTGTGCATCCTGATAAGGGCAGAACTTATTATTTTAAAGTTACAGCAGATTGTAATACTATGCACGTGGCATATTTGGCAATCTGTCAATACTGCTCTTCCTATTATATAGGAAAAACTGATACGGCTCTTCGAGATAGAATAAGGGAGCACTTGTATGCTATCAGGGTGAATTATCTAAACAACGCTTTAGCCAAACATATACAGCTATATGGTAGTGAGCATACATTCAAATGTATGGTTATTGATATAAATCAACCAACTATAAGAGAAGGAAATGTAAGAAATGTTACAGAAAATAAAGAAATAACTTGGATAATTAGAATGAGGGCAGATAAAGGTAAAGGCCTTAATGAAAGGGCCTCCATTAAACCCATTCTAAGAAATAGATCAGTTAACATCAGGTAAAAAGAATAATTTATCATATGGTATACAATATACATATACCCGTACGATACTCAAACTACTAAATTTAATATCCCTCTATTCAATATTTAATTATTTACTTAATGTCCATTTTGGAAGCTCCAACAGGAATTTCATTATAACTCAACATAAATATAGCTCTATATAGTTGCATAGTTACAAAAAATTTCTTTCAACGTTCTTCCATATTCGTCCATCATGTATTTGGAATGTAAGATCTTAATGCTTTTTTAAAAGCAGTCAGTTCTATCAGTAATATATTAATACATAAATACATCTATATAAAAAAATCTTTCGGTGTTGCATGAAGGTAAAAAATCTGTACATATGCAATGTTCCTATTTAATAATTCATGTGTTTATAAGAATTTGTAAATGTATCCTACTTAAGTTTTAACACTTTATATTCATCCTTAATATAGTGTAGGATTATAGCGTAACAGTTCAGCATGAGTAAATAAGCCTTGATTTTTTAGGCATCTATATTTGCAATATACGACCTAGAGCAAATAGTGCATTGTATTTTGAATCCACTTGGAGGTAGAGCTGGATAATGCAAGCAATCATTATGATACGCTGCAAATAAATATTCTTGTCTTTAAAATTTTGAGAAATTTTCAGAAATTCCGGCTTTGAATACTGTGTTTATAACGCAGATGAGAGAGTATAGTAACCCTGGATTTATAGTACTATAGGCATTATTGTAGAAGTCAACTTTGATACTTTATTAAAATCCCAGATATGTTACAGCAAACTCTAAATAAGTTATATGATATGTATTCAAGTAGATATTGTTATAGGTGTGAGTGCATGTGTGTGCATGCCTTCTGTGGAAGGTTGGGCACCGGGCTGGCAACTCGACACTGTAAAACTCCACTGCCAGTCATGAGTGGACAGGTGATCCACTGTGGCGACCCCTAACCGGGAAAAATCCGAAAAGAAGAAGATTGTTATACAATTATAAGAATGTCACATATATAACAAATGGTGACGTAGCAGCATAATTATGCACTCATAGCAATTATATATCACTGTAGCAGCAAATATTGTTGTTTCATTACAACATGTTCTAGTAGGCTTAATATAAACTGTCATAAGAACCAGTTGGTATGAAAGTATTCATTATTTGTAAGGATAGTGCTTGAATGTATCATAAGTTTTAGCAGATGTTTTAGAACAGGCTGTTGTGTTTTTAAAAAAGTTAATAGGATAATTAATCCTTTATCACATGACTACTATTTAAGTAATTGTTTGTGCATTGCAAATGTTTTATGGTCTGATGAAGCAGACGTGAAAGCGCTTACCGAATAAACGTTTTATTTGTTTTTTATAAAAAAGAAGTTAGACTGGATTTTTGTCAAGCTGGTGGTTGCCTACTGCTGCTTTGTGTTTTTGGACATTATTTACATTGGCTTTGTGAAAGCACAGAGGCATTGCAGTTAATGCTTTACTCTTTCTTGCTTATTTGACTATAGATATCAAAATACATCTGCACTCACTGCACTCACTGCACTCACGGTGCAACCTGGTCAAGCACCCAACATGCACCTCAATGTTGCGAGCCCTCTCCTCTGCAGCTGTTGGGAGAGAAGAACACCATTATGCATACCCGTTTAGCAGACATTCAGATTAGATATTGGTGGTACAGAGATGAAATTACTTACCTATATATGTGGGACATCCCCTGCCCAAAATTCTTGGAGTCAGGTGTCCAATAGATCTCCCTTACATCCCTTCAGGTCATTGTAGTGATGATGACACTGCTCACCTGTGCAGAGGATACCAGTTGCATTGGTGAGGTCCCTTACCAGCCAGTCCCAGGCCTCTGCCTTGTACTCTGAGCCCTGGTAACCTCCCTGCAGAAGCCAGCCTTCATGATTTTTTACAAGGAGTCTGACCATGACTCTGGACTTCAGGATGCCCCAATGCTGCTCCCAATAGTGTGAACCTTCACCAACTCCTGCCATAGTATCCTTCAGAGACAGAACAATGGATTATGCTGTATTCTCACCTCCTGGATTTAATATAGACAGTTTTCCTGCCCTTACACTCCATTGGGCAACATTTAAAAATGTGGCATGTTGCTTAGCTGCATGCAAACCAGCACAGCTGAGCTGAGCAGTGCTAAAACCCAAAAACCCGTATGCTTAGCAATGCTTAGCAGTGTGCTAACCAGCTAAGCAGAACCGAGCAGTGCATAAACATTTTCAGCCATTATTGTGTTTATGCAGTGTTTAGCAATGCTTAGCAGGTCTTAGTGGAGCTTAGCAGAGTGCAGCAGTATTTATAAATAAATTGTATAATTTGTATTTTGAACAAAAATGCTTACTTGCCCTTCCATATATTTAAACACTGAACCTACTGCACCTAAGGCCATAATTCTACCCATTTAGCTGAGTGGATATGTGGAATTTGGCTATATCTTTACATAGACCTCTGAGCTATCTGTAAGCAGTGCTGAGCACTGCACCACACTGCGCAAACCTGCTCAGCTATGCTTAAACCTGACCTTTACATAAATAATTAAATACATCCAATTTCTATTTTTAGATTGTCTGGCAGATGTGTCTGCACCACGTAGGACTGCTGCACTCCATGCTGCACCATGCAAACATACTTTTTAAACAAATAGAAAAAAATCAATTACATTGATACAATACAATTGGACAGTGCAGGGAGTGTGTTACTGATCTGTGGACACAGTTAGCACCAGACTTCCTACATTGATTTAATAACTGTGTTCCATGGCTCTCCCTTGGCAATCCACCATGATTAATATACATAGAGTGCTGGTGAGAGGGAACCATGTATACGGACACAGTAACATTCCATGTAGGCTCTACACTATGGCTACATGGATTTTATTAAATCTAGGAGTAAATCTTTAGAATGGGCAGTTCTGGTGCTATTTGTTTTGTGGGTATACAGGAATTCCATAAGGGTGGAGTCTGATAATGCCTTGTATGCCAGGCATATATCTCCCCTCAACAGCCTTTAGGAGACAGAATACAGGGATAGGGCTTTGAGGTGGTGTGCTTAGGACATGTTACTTTAGAACAGGTAATTCTGGTGCTGTTTGTTTTCCAGATATGCAGGAGGTCCATCAGGGTGGGGTCTGATAATGCCTTGTATGCCAGGCATAGATCTCCAGTCAGCAGCGTGTAGAAGACACTGTGACAAAGGGAGATACTGCCAGCACAGCAATCCAGAATTTTGTAAATAGTAATATATCATTTGTGGATTTCAAGACAAGATATACAAGATTCTTGTGTTACAAATGTATTAGAACTGTATGTCATGAGTATATCAAACTAAGATTGTACAGACGTGTGTGTTGAAAAGGGTATTTACAAAATGCTTGTGCTTAAAATGGATCCACAGGGCGTCCTACTGGAATAGAACAGAAATGTGCATGCACTATTGTTACTGCTTAAATGTATATATTTTAACAGTGGAAACTGGAATACAGGAGGTTAACCTCATCTAGTAAATTTTAGAAAAAAACAACTGAAATTAAATTACTTTATGGCTAGGTCATAAAAGATGGTATCGCAGTTTTCAATGTAGCAGAGACACAATGTCTGTACTAGGGTGAATTAATTACTAGTTTTGAAAGCATGAAAGAATGCAATTGTTTTATGACTTCCAGCATCTGCCAAAGATCTGAGGTGTATGTATTTTCACAGGTAGATGCTAAATACTGCCATATTCCAGCAATGGGGGGTTCACCTGGGATAGAGTCAGATGACAAGAAATGGATATAATTCTGCAAGCTATCCCAGCAGTAATATCTGAGATTTTAATTTAAGAAGTCTCTTAGACAGACATATCATTCTGTACTCTGTCTTGACCTGACAATAACTACAAGAATCATTTACCACATCTGCCTTCCTCTGATGAAGTAAGTTTCTATGGAACAGTTTAATTCTCTTGGATATAGTCAGCAATACAGAAAAGCTTATTTTAAATATTTTGTTTTATTTATTTAAGACTGTCCTGCAATGTTTTAAATATTTCCTGTGATTTTGAACTCTTGCCACTGTTAATATACACTGAGTATTTTATTGTTCTTTTATTATTTATTATTAAATATATTTAAAACTTTCATTGTGGCTGATCTGTCTAGAGATATTTATATTTTGAGCATACTTGTAAACTTATTTGGTGACACTCTGTGGGACACTCCTAATAGCCTTGCTCTTGGTCAAACTACCATTTGTATTAATATTAATATTACACAGTAAGATAGGACCCCTTAGTTAAGGGACTTAAAGTAGCTGATAAGGAGTTGGCTGGTAGCAGTGATAACTACCTTATAGTCTGGGCAAAATGGGGCATAGCTAATAAACCCATGCCAGCCTTTCACAGGTGTGTGTGTGTGTGTGTGTGTGTGTGTGTGTGTGCGTGTGTTTGTGTGTGTGTGTAAATCAAACCTCAAAGAGTGTTTGTATCAGCTACTTGGGCAGGGACACAAAGCACTGGTTGGACAAAGAGGGTGCTGGAGGTCTTGGCTTGGCCACTCAGCTGAGATCTCAACTCTATAGTTGTGCCACTGGGGAGTCTTACTGGGGATATGGAGAAAGAGGCAGAAGCCAGCTCTGGACTGACTGTGATCTCTGTGTACTCTTAAGGGAAATTGCACTTGATGCAGAGAGCTGCATTAGGAAATACTGTGTGTGTACTTGCTATCCTCCCAGTGTATGTCCACCACTGGTGCCAGTGGTGAGGATTGAGGCTCCTTAATTACTAGTCCAGTGGTGGTGCATCACAGACAGAATACAGGGATAGGGCTTTGATGCAGTCTGCACAGGAAATGTTCCTTATGCTATGTATTCTTTTAGTGAGGAACCTCTGTAGACATTTCAATTGGTAGATGTGCCTGGTTAGGCACCTGACTACTTGTATACCTCTGTTTACTATGTTCTATATGTAATTTCTGCTGCTTTTTTCCCAGAAAAAGTTTCATAGCTCATTATATTATGCTACTATTAATTAATGATAATTTGTTTAAATTTTGTATACTTGTTGATTACTTGTATGCCTATGTTTACTTCTTTTTTTAGCAAATATTGTAATATTTTTTTTAGTTTCCTGCCTAGTTGGGCTATCCTGATAAAGAAATGGAATAAATAAATCAATCAATAAAAAAAATATAGTGACCCATGGTGATACCACCCTCACCTGCTGTGTCAATGGGAGGCAGATGATAAGGAGAATGTGCCATACTTTTACCATAAACATTCCATGTTTGTTTTTTTTTTTCTGTTCTGTGCTTGTTTCCCTCTTTTCTTTTTCACAGGCTCAGCAATGCATTAGGTTCTTCCAGCATTCCATTACAGTGGCCAACGAGCATGATGCGGACAGGAAGCCTGCACAGAAATGCTGAATTCCTCTTATGGTAGCAGGCTGAGTACATTGCATACATTAGTGCAGTGGATAATTACAATACTGTTTGTAATATACATGTGCATTAATGCACGTGTACCCTGTTGTTTTTGTTTTTGTCCCTCTACTGGTCCATCAATGTTAAAGGCAGAAGAGCAGCAGCTGGCATCTGGATATGGGCCAGCTCTCCCATCTGGTGGTAGGACACCAGAAGTCACCAGGTATGCCTTTTAACAGGGCAACAGAGGTAACCCTACTGAAGACAACCTGAAGAGGTGGCTGCAGACATCTGTGGCCACCTCCAGGAGAGTGAAGGCTTTAGTTCTGAGTGTTGCCCAGAAAGATCCCCTGTGGTCACCTGGCATCAGATGTCATGGCTAGTTGCTACCATAGCCTGCTGACAGTTGGACATCTACCTAGACACTTTTGAGCACCTCCTAACATGACTCTAGTGGACTCATATGACTGTCTGCCTCTAACCAACAGGCCACCATAGACTCAGCTTACCCATGACATCACACACAGATGTGACTGATATGGGCTAGCATCTGGGCCAATCTGAAACATCCCCTGTACCTTGACCTGTCCCCATCCAGGTGTACCCCATCCTTATGTGTAATTCCCTATACCTTGTTTGTAGTCCAAACCTCCATATCACCAGTTGTTCAACATCTGTATATATGTTTCCCTACACTGTTGTCCCCACCTTAAGTATTCATTTTGCCCGTCTATGTCTCCTTTTTATGTTTGTCTGTTTTTTTTTGTCTTTCTGCCCCTGCTACCTTTCCTTATCCCTCACATTGTATGTCACAAACTCTTCATTATCTTGCCCACCTCCCTTTCATATCTATATCTATATAAATGAAAAGCCACCAGCCAGATGAATAAATCCAATTTAATAACAAAATAAACTTGTACAGCCACAAAACGAACTTTAAAAACGCCAAAAACAAACCACAAATATACGTAAGCGCTTTCGTTTAAAAGTTTTAAACTTCATCAGACAATAAACTCCATTACATCACTTCCTTTTATAACCTTCACCAAATTCAAAAAAGTGCGCCAAATTCTAAATCAAATTGGAGCATGCTCAGTTGTAAATAAATGGAAGATAGAATTTTTAAGTAACCAAAAATCAAGGAATGCATAAATACAATGGATATAAACTAAATGAATGGAATTGATTATATTAAATACTAATATACATATTAAAATTGATTATGATAAATAAATAAATACATATTATATAATTAAATACATATTATATTATTAATAGAAACACAAACTTACCCAAGCTCGTAAAAAATTATACTATATAAACAAATTTCACCCCCCTTACCTATTATTTAATTTATACTTATAATTACCAATAATAGTATATACTATACAAAAACCATTGCATCCATAATTAAATGGTCCGCTAATGATTGGCAGTAGATTTTCATGAACACCGAGGAGCCAGCTTGACGTTCAACCTTCAACGAAAGTATGCCTATTTACGGATGTCTTTCGAATGCCCACCTAACCGCAGGGAGGACATGCAGACTCCACACAGAAGGCACTCCCTGCACTCCAGCCGAAAATCGAATGGGAGAACCTCTTGCTGTGAGACAACAATGCTACCGCTGCACCACCACAGATACAATAAGATGCTAGTAGTAAACATCCAAATTCCTGTGAGGGAAAGCAAAAATTGATTGACCCTGTTTTTGTTTGATTCAATTAAATGTCATATTCTGACTTTATAGAACTGAAGTGTATCTGTGTGAAAAATGTGAATACTATACTGTGGTTACTGATTGTGTGAAACAAAGCTGGTCTTTTTATTACAATCAGACATATGAAGCATATATAGTCATCAACGTGATTGTAACTGGTGTGTATTGTTGTGTATTATGGCTATCTATGGATAAATTTGACTGACCCTCCTGCTGGTTGCGCAATTAAAACAATTTTATTCTGGCATTACATGACTAGTATACAGTGAATGAAGTGAGATGGAATACTTTACTGTAGCTATTGTTTTCTTCTCTGAAATAACTTAAAATACTTTATTGTGGCCATAAAATTGTATCTGTGATTAGACATCTAAAGTGTACGCAATCAACAAAGTGGATATCATTGCTGGGAATGGAAACAATCTATGAATAAATGTGATCTACACCTGCTGCTGTTGTTTGATCTCAAACAATCACAGATCTGGCCTGACAGGAACACTGTTACCTAATGTATTGTATTTGTTGTAATCAGTGTAAAATGATCATTTTGTTACTTATGCATGTGAATGTGTACATAGAGTGAAGGTGCAGTGTAGTAAGAATTTGATTATAATTTCTTTCACATGCCATTATAGTCAAATGTCATCAGTGCACACAATATGTGGATATTTTTGGTGGTCTGGGCAGTATGCAAGAGAAAGCAACTGATCACTGGCACAATGATAGCATTCCCAAAAAATGTATAGACGCAGGTTTGGCTGAAAGATCCAGTATACAAAGGCTTTATTACAAATAAAAAAAGAGACATAAACACTTTCACAGTTGAAACTGCTTCTTCAGATGTAATAAAAACACACACATTCATACTGCCATTAAATAGCACACTCAATTAAGAATGCAACCAATCATAGCATACCCACAATTTAAAGGTCTACCACCCCTCATAAACATACTAGCAGCTATTACAAAAACACACCAATAAAAATATATAAAAATAAATGCATAGCCTTGGTATTTGTGAAAACTGTCTAAACAAAGGTCTGGCCTTGAGCATGGGGTTAATGGGGACCTTATCATTAAGACCATGGCTAAAATCACTTCTTAGCCTAATAATCCATTTCAAGTTGCTCTGTTAAATTTCTCACATCGCCCCCCCCCCCCATAATTATCCTCATACACTCTCCCAATAACCAAGAATTTGAAACTATGCTGAATTGTGGTCTCTTTAACATGTTTGGCTAAGGCACTGGTCACGTTACAAGTATTAATAGGATATAGATGTTATTTAATTCTATCTTTCAAAGCCCCATCTGTCTTCCCTACATAAAATTTGCGACATACCACACAGTATACAAAATAGGCAACATGCATAGACTCACAAGTGGCACCATCTTCAAATACATAATTTTTGTGCTGGTTAGGATGTACAAAATCCCCATACTATCCAAATACCTGAAAATACTACCTCTACCACAGGGTTTGGTATAACGCAAACCACTGGTGCCTATGTTCTTCTTAGGGTAGCACAGTTGTCTTTTAAAAAACGTCATGTTTTTAAGCAAGAATCTTGGCTGTTCACCTGATATTTCCTTTATATCATCATCAATTGTTAAAATTGGCCAAAATTTCTTAAAAAAACTTGTATAAAAGAATTAACATTACTAGAATAATGTATTGGCACATTTAAATGCTTTTTTGTTGCTTTTAATTTTATTCTCTTCAACATTAACTTCACTATTAACCAAAGAGGTATCCAAAAATAGGGTTTAGCTGAATCATCCCTTAACTGTGCAACCTTATCTACAGTATGGTATACCTTAAGTTCAGTATAACCCCTATCACCAAATTACCTTACTAAGTCATTGGTCTGTCTATAAAAATCTTCATCCTTAACATTAAGTCTAAAGGCTCTGAAAGCCTGAATTTTTAACCACATTCCTAAAAATACATAGTTGATGCATTATAAAAGATGGTTGCAATGACAGGGTTTTCTATGCAGCTTTGTCAAAATCTTACCATCTTCATCTACTATAATTAAGGACAACTGAAAAAAATAAATACTTCTATCTAAAAACATAGAGGAAAATTGAAGATATGAAGTACTTGAGTTTATATATTTCTTGAAAACATGTAATTCTTCTAAACAGCTACCCCAAATTAAAAAGATGTTATCTACAAATCTTCAATAGAAAATTATCAACTTACTAAAAGATCCCCTTATTACATGCTCAAGTTCCCAAACTGCCATCACTATGCTGGCATCACTATTTGCACATGATGTGCCCATATCTACACCATTCTTTTGCCAGTAATAAGCATTATTAAACATACAAACATTGTTTTCTAGAATATACCCCAAAAGAGTACAATATAAGTCAGTTTTGTCAACATTAAAATCTTTATGCTCAGTCAAAAACATTTTAACATTATTAATACTAACATCATTTGGGATCACTGTAAATAGTGACCTAACCATCAAGGGTAACCAATAAAAAACTTGGTACTAAACATATCCCCTTTTGTGCTTAAAAACAAATCCTTTATAAAGCGTAAAGTATCCTTTAAAATGTACCTATTTGGATCCAAAAAAAAAGATTTAAACATTTTCTCAATGAAAATGGACATGGGCTCTGTTGACCATTGAGATCCGGACACAATAAGATGTAATGGGGGATGAACCAAATTGTTATGTAATTTCAGAGACCATAAATGACTGGTGTCAAAGGTTTATCAACCATTAAGTAATCATAAAAAGGCTTATCAATAACTCTCTTAGTTAATAAATACTTTAAACTGCAATGACCATGGCCTTAAGCTTAATGCCAAAAAATGCGTCATTCCCTTTGGGAAAAACTCAGTTCCCACTAATTACCACATTGATGGTAGCCCACTGAACACTGAAGGTGTTATGAGATCTGGGGACACAGGTTGACAGCAACCTCTCCTTTGACCACCACATTGCCACTGTGGTCAGGAAGTCCTTCTATGTGGCACATGTCATTTCCAAGGGTTTTGCATCCAGGAAGAAAGAGGTCATCATCTCTCTCTCTCTACTCTTCCCTAATTAGACCAATCATTGAGTGTAATGCCTCATTCGGCATGTACTTCACTAAACACCTACAACAGCTGGAAAGGCCACAAAAGTACCTCAAAAAGAGGA
The DNA here is from genome assembly GCF_019279795.1 of Protopterus annectens. Lineage (NCBI taxonomy): Eukaryota > Metazoa > Chordata > Ceratodontiformes > Protopteridae > Protopterus > Protopterus annectens. The sequence continues at coordinate 1,889,660,032 of NC_056725.1, forward strand.
TCTTAGGCCTTAAACGCATGCCCTACATGTACAAACTCAAAAAACTCCAGCTTTTCTCTGTCTCATATCTTCTATTAAGAGGCAATCTCTGCTTGACTTACAAAGCCATGTCTGACCCAGCCCTGTTAGAAATGTTACACCTAAAGAAATCCCAATCCCTCTGCACCACACACTACCGGGACCTCAACCTCATTACCACAATCAACAGAACATGCTGGAGGGGCAGGTTCATAACCCAGAGACTGCCCATGCTCTGGAACAGACTTCCCATACATGTCAAGCAGAGCACCTCACTGGCCCTTTTCAAGAGAAATCTTGATGAGTGGATGGAAAATAGAAAGTTCACCCCAGGGATCACTCCAGTGGCTCTACTTGATAGAGGCACTGGGAACTAATGGTGGCATGATTCCAGGGCACTTCTATGGGCTAGTCTTGTAAAGGCTCGAGGGCCATTGGCCTAGTACACATCTATGAACCTATGGTCATTGGAAATCATATAATCAACATGTTCCCTTGTAATTTTGAAATAAAAACTGACATCAGCCAACATTAAATTCATCTCTGTAGCATACCAGACAATATCTAACAAAGTAGGTCCACCCTTATCAGCTGTTCTTATAATAATATCTGTGTTATCCTGCAGTTTATGTAAGGAACTAAGTTCATCCTTAGTCAAATTACAGCGTTTAGATCATCTGCTTTTATTATTGGCATTCATCTTATAAAATTCTTTAATGCATATTTTTTTCAAAATCTGCTACCCATGGATTTAAATTAGGAACAAAATTACTGGGCTTCCTAAAATGATTAAAAAAACTGCTATTACATAGCCCAGAATCATCAACATTATTCTTATACTTCAGTTTCAGCATTAAATTTCTGGTGAAAGACTTCAGATTTAAAATGACCTTAGTAAAGTTCGCTTGCTGGGTTGGACTAAAAGAAAGGCCTTTAAATAAGAGTTCAAAATCCATTGCAGTCAAAATGTACTTTACTATAGCAATTGTTTGCTTCTCTGAAATAACGAAAAATACATTATTGTGGCCATAAAATGTTATCCATGATCAGACATCTAAGGTGTACACAATCAACAAAGTTGATATCATTGCTGGGGATGAAAACAATATTTTGATAAATGTGATCTACACCTGCTGTTTGATCTTAAACAGTCACAGATCTGGCTTGACAGGAACACTGTTACCTAATGTATTGTATTTGTTGTTATCAGTGTAAAATTACCATGCTGTTACTTATGCATGTGAATGTGTACATGGAGTGAAGGTGCAGTGTAGTAAGAATTTGATTATAATTTCTTTCACATTCCATCATAGTCAAATTTCATCAGTGCACACAATATGTGGATATTTTTGGTGGTCTGGGCAGTATGCAAGAGAAAGCAACTGATCACTGGCACAATGATAGCATTGCCATCTCAAAGAACTTGGATTTCAAGTTCAGTTTTTATGCCCTCCTTGTGTCTGACTGGATTTTATCCAGTTTCTTTGCTTTTCTCAAACACCACACAAAGACCTGCCATCGATGAACTGGTATTCATCCAATTTGTCTTTAGGTAACTGTGTAGGGTGGCATATTGAGACAATGAGTAACTTTTTTACCTCACAGCAATAGGTTCTCTCACTAATTCCTAGTTAACATCCTTCTGAGAAATGTGTGCATGGCTTCTCTGTGTTCATGTTTTTCTTCAGGTGCTCCAGTTTCCTCCTACATCCCAAAGAAATAGAGGATGTGAATTTACAACTTTAATTTGTATGTGTATGTGTTTGTGTGTGTGTGTGTGTGTGTGTGTGTGTGTGTGTGTGTGTGTGTGTGTGTATGTGTGCTGTGTTTGTGTTATTGGTATACCTCAAACTACTTTGGTGACCTACTTGTTTAGTAAACTCTTTGAATGACATTGGCTGTTAATTGGGTCACTGTAGGAATCAGATGTAACTCTACACAACTGGATACAGTGATAAAATCAGGCATTGTGAGAATCTGTATGCAAGTGTGTGTGTGTGTGTGTGTGTGTGTGTGTGTGTGTGTGTGTGTGTGTGAGTGTGTGCGTGCGTGCGTGTGTGTGTGCATGTGTGCGCGTGTGCGTGTGTGCCTGTGTGTGCCTGTGTGTCTGTGTGTGCCTGTGTGTGTGTGCATGCAGGGTCAGTATGAGTATATGTGTGAAAAATGAATATTAATGCATCTTGTGATAGACCTGGCTTATCATGGTCAGTGTGTGTTTGTTCATGTTCACTCATGTGCGTGTCTGTGTGTATGTGTTTGTGTGTCAGAGGCTAAATACACAACCTTTTTAGACAGCAAAAAAAATCAACTGTTAATGAGTAAATTGTCTTTAAAAACTAAAACATAAAGCACAGACTATTTGGACTGTCAGAGAGCCACACACCCTTTCCTGTATAAGAGGATTTTGACACAATTTAATGAGAAGAGGGCACTTCCAACCTCTTCCTTGGGCCCCACCTAGTCTAAAACCAGGATTGCTCAGAAATGAAAAAAGGCCCTATAGTTTGTGTGGGGGCTGGGGACAGTATGACTATTATTTCTTTAATTGTCAACATATTCAGACCACAGAGGTGTACAAAGAAGGTTGACCTAGCTTGTCTGGGGGCTGCAGACATTCTGGCTATTGTTCTTTTAACTTTTCCTCACACTCAAACTTCAGAGGTTTGCCCATAAAGTTGATATAAGTTGTGCGTGGACTGGAGATAGAGCACTCATTGTTTATTTAACTTTTTTTGTAATCAGACATTACAGGTCTGCACAGAAGGTTCCTATAGCTTGTCTAGGGGCAGTGTGCTATCAAAGAACAACAAGTTGGAATACATTACTGCCATCATTATTTTTTCACTTTCCCCTCACTTAAACATCAATCATGTATAATGGTGACTATCTTTTGCTGAACGGTGGTAAGGAGATATTCTCTGTATATACATCTAAAAGAGACACAGTGAAATATGTTTCTGTGATCATTTATTATTTTACTACAGTCTGACATCTGAGTGATACATAGAAGGTAACTGCCTTTTGAGAGTAAGAATCAGGAAGCGTGCTGTGTTTATGTATGACAGAAACTGCTTAAAATATATAATTATGGACATTTTGTCTTTCACTTGTACTGCAATCTAATACTGGAGGAATAGCAAAAACATTACAGTATACCTCATAATATGTAAAACCACATGACTTCTGGGGGTATAGTGACCCCTAGATCCTCATCTTAATTCAGCCAGTTTTTCCTCCATGTAGAAAAAAATCCGAAGAGTAAGAGAACGATAATTAATTTGCACAGTGTGTAAAGGCCTGAATGAGGGGAAATGGTGAGAAATACTGAATAGGTATGGGAGAACCATTGAAGGTATAGGGGAAAGGACAGTATTTGCTAGAGTGCCATGAAATCAGAGGAAAGGTTGGGGTGCAGGGGACAGTGGACAGTGGGGCACACTTTTGAGTTCTTTGCCTAGATATTTATGTTGCCTAAGGCTGTCCCTGCCCACATTTTGCATTTTTATTGAGATATTAAATTGTGTTAGTTTTGTTTTATCTTGTCTGTCTTATTTACAAGTAATCAACACATTGCATCACCACCAGATGGTGCTTTACTAAAGAAAAGTATTAGTTATCAATGACTTCTAAGCAATTTTCTGCATCGACGATCTCTCTTGATGAGGATGAAGTTTGAAGGTTTGTTCTACAGACTAAATATATAAGGTAAACACTGACTAGTTTAAAACCATTGTTGGGAAAATGATCACACAGATGTTAAAAATAAAGAAATCAAGCAGGTTGTCATGTTTATTGCAAACCATTTGGAAAATTACTTTCAGTAAAATATCTCACAGTAAAATTCACTCAGAAGGCAGTAATTCCCCAGTGGTGACTGTCTTTTAGAAACCTAGGAGGTATATTCAGAAACGTTTATTAAAGTACTGTGCTTTTTTCACTTAGTTTCACAGAATGTGGCTAAAGTGGCTAGCTATTCATCTGTAATATGTGTTTATCACTTAAGGGCAAAACATGCATTTGGGATGTAGATCTAAGCACATTCTGTGAATTTAATAATAACAATAATAATGATAATAAAAACACCAGCTTCTGTAACTCAGGAAGTACTACACTTCTTTAATCACCTCCTTACTTTCATCTTAGCCATAGTAAACCAGGCTCAGATCAGAAAAAAAAACATTAATATTCTAGGTAAATTTTCTTTAGCACAGTCTCTAAAACTGCATTACAAAAGATATTGTGATCAGCAGCTAACATGCTACATGTATACAGTGCTGAGCAATATGTCTAGATTGCATTCTGTGTAAGTGCCATAGCAACAGATTGTTATTGCAAAGTCAGTAAAGGTGGTCAGTGAAACAGCAGCATATGAGATGTCATCTTGATGAAGAACTCCTAACTTTTTAATTTTTTTGCTGTCATTGGCAACATTAGTTTTCATACCTGCTGGTCATATTATCAATGAATTCTGAAAATAAGACTGAAAGTGTCAGAACATTTCTGTGTGTATATACATATGTGTGTGTGTGTGTGTGTGTGTGTGTGTGTGTGTGTGTGTGTGTGTGTGTGTGTGTGTGTGTGTGTGTATGTGTGTGTGTGTGTGTGTGTGTGTGTGTGTGTGTGTGTGTGTGTGTGTGTGTGTATATATATATATATATATATATATACATACATAGACATACACATATACATTTTTACAGGTTATTTGAAGTCCAGGTTCAAACTGTGTTGCCTGTGCTTTCAGTATCAAACTGAGATTTTATATATATATATATATATATATATATATATATATATATATATATATATATGTGTGTGTGTGTGTGTGTGTGTGTGTGTATCGTACCTTGTGTCATTATGAGAAGCTAGTCTGTGGTTTCCTTAGTTTATACTATTCCCTAGACTGGGGGTGAATAAATGTTTTAGGCATATGAGCTAGGCTGTAACTATAAATATCATGGCCATCTATCTAGATATGTCATTTACTGCTCTATGATGTTGCATTGCAGTAGACTCTTTAATTAGAAAAGTATTGTAGTAATTTATCTTCCGCCCTTCTAATTTCCTTACTCTGCTTGTTACATCTCTGTTTATTTGTTATCACACATTTATGCATTTAATAGTCAAGTATGCATTCATAGGTACTCTTGTTAATTATGTCTGTGTTGTGTATCATTTCATGTTATGTGCATCTAGCCCAAGCAATGACTAAAAAGTATTTCATGAGTAGTTAACAAACAAATACATAAATAAACTGTTCTTTATTTTAAATAACAATAGAATATGTACAATCACCACACGCAGACAGGAAGCTCTCAGTTTTCACCTGTTTGCATAGGCAGGCTCAGACCTGCTGTTCCTGATCTAGAGTTTGTTAAATTTGTCAGAATGCACATCTCCTTTTATGAACGTATCCAGCCAGGGCTGCATCAGGTGAATGGCCTTATTATCATGATCACTATATTTTTGCAATCACTGTATATTTGAAGTCTGTAATAAATGTTAATTTTCAACAGCCCCTAACAAGTGGGCACAATAAACTTAGCTGAATCATTCCACACTAACACAAAAAGGTCTGATGAAAACGTTGACACCAAGACACTTAAACTACTATACTGATTTCTCAGATGAATCTGAAGAAGGCATATGGTGAAAGCATTTTAAAATGTTAAAATGTTAGGGAATCCTTGGGAACTCAAGCAAGACAGTTTGTTCAGTTAAATTAATACTACATGGATCTATTCAAATAGGAAAAATGAATTATTCCACTCGAAAAGGCTTAGTTGTTAGATTTATCGTGAATTTGGTTAACTGATATTATTGTGTAACACAATTACTGAAAGAAGATAGAGGGTGGATAAGCTGGAGTGGATAACCCATCCTATTGCTGAACATTTGGTCATATTCAAATTAGGACTTTTTTACCTCCAGCAATTAAAACACACCGTCACTTCTGCCTCATCTGACTTAACCCTTCACAAAGCCTTTATATCCAGGGCAGAGCTTTCTGTAAAACCATTAAGATGCAACTGTAAGCACACTCTCTGCAAGAAATCCCACCCATCTGTCAAGACTAAAATAAAACAGTTTCTCTTAAAACTGTACTAGTTGCCTTATTCCTCTGGAGAGGCGGGGTACATAAGCTAAGTATTGTCGACTGTGATTCATTTTTGTTTGCAGCCAAATCTAAGTTTTATTTATGAAGGTATCTGATCTTTTGTACTCAGCTTCTGAGATGTTAGCAATTCATGGTTGATATAAAATGCTGCCTTCAAAATCTGGCAGAAATGACTGATTGATTCTATATTATTTAAATTTGGTAATCTGAAAGTCAATAAAAAACTCATTGACTAAATGTTTTCCAAATGAGCAAAGTTTGTAGCTAGTTATTCGGCATGCAGTCAAGGAAGCATTAAAGAACTTATCCCGGTTTCCCAATTGCTGTGGAGCCCTCTGGTTAAGAGACTTGCTCAGAGTCACACAGTAGGCAAATGAAGGCTGAGGTAATCAGACTGTGGACTACAGGAAGCAGCTCATAGCCCTAACCCTCTGTGCTAACTGCCAGTGTTCGTGTATTTGATAACATTTTCAACTGGTAGATTTTCTTATACAGTGCTTATTCCCCATCTCTTACACTTAACATAGACACACACACACACACACACACACACACACACACACACACACACACACACACACACACACACACACACACACACACACTATGCAGTGAGCTACACTTCTGTTTAATATTACAATTGACCAAAAGGTCACTGCTTCACAGGTTGGGAAGAAAAAGCCCTGACAGTATCACCATATTGACCACATTCAATTGAACTTTACGTTACCTCTTAACTGTCCAGATTGCAGCAGAATGTCCAGATTTTTGCCTCTTATTTTTGGTCAGTTCATCATAAAATTTATGGTTTTCTGTTAAATCATTGAGAATTGAAGTCATTAAATAATGGCAGACATTTCAGGTTCAGACTTCATATCATTCAGAAAACACATATTAATGTAAAACCTGATATTCTAGCAATTTTCCAAGTCTTTAACAGCAGTATTTAAAATCTATCCCTACTTTGAGGCCTTTGTCTCCCCCATTATTTTTTTTTGTCCAGATTTTTTTGTGCTGAGAAGTTGAGAGGTATGTTTTTGCCCAATTTTCCAAACTCAAAATGTCAGTGGATTAGGATCATATAAACAATCTTTTCCCCATGTCAGCTTTCAGTTAGTATTTATATCTAGCACACCATAGATTTACTGAATGCATACTATATTTCATTAATCTGTGGCCTTGGTATCACATTTAAATTGTTGTTACTACTAATGAAATATACAAATAATCAATTTGTTCATAATTTAAATATGATTTTAAAAAAATATTTACTTTTATAAGTACATGTATTAAACCCTTATTGATATGTGATTTATTTGATATATATAAATAATGTACTGTTAAAAAAAATAAAAATACACCTAGAACATATATATATATATATTAATAATTAATGTATAATGTATGGTATATAATTTAATATATAAGAAATGAAGATGTATAAATAGTATACCATGATACAGCCAGTATATATAAAATATATAATAATATAGTAAAAAATATAAAAAATGATATAATATATAATATATTAATATATTTTATAAAATATAAATATATATCATTAAATTCATTAAATTCAAATATCAATCTATATTATATGTAAATATATATAATATATTATATTTATGTATGATATGTATGTATAAAAAACATTTAAATTGTGTTTGGGACATTTTGTTTATTGCTTTTTGTAATAAATCACTTTGTTTGGGCAGCACAGTGATGCAGCGGTTAGCATTGTCACCTCACAGCAAGAGGTTCTTTGGTTGAATTCTCAGCTGGCATGCCTTCTGTGTGGAGTCTGCATGTCCTCCTTGTGTTTGTGTGGGTTTCCTCCAGGTGCTCTGGATTCCATCCACATTCCCAAGACATGCTGCAGGTGGATTGGACATTCTAAATTGGCCCTAGGTGTGAGTGTGTGCCTTGTGAGGAAGGTTGGGTGCTGGGCTGGCAAGTTGACACTGTAAAACTCTAATGCCACTCATTCTGCAGACACCAGTGATCAGTTGTGGTGACCCCTAACAGGAGCAGCCAAAAGAAGAAGAAATAATAAATCTCTTTATTTGATAGCATTTGCTTGTCAACATGTTGAAAATCCTTGGTTCCTGTTTCCACTCATGTGGGTCCATGAGGTTTCTGCTTAGTCTGTCTGCCAGTGTATTTTGTTTTCCTGGCAGGATTTGAGCTTGTAGAGTCACTTGGTAGCTCAAGGCTGTGTTCCACAATGCCATGGCTGGTCTACAGAGGGGGTAAGAATGTGTACCCCCATGCTTATGTACCACATGACAGTGGTGTTGTCCGTCTTTACCATTAGTTGTCTTGGAAGAATGTGGTCCTTGAAGGCTGTCAGAGAATTCTGTACAGCTAACATTTCCTTTTGATTTATGTGCAGGTGCATTTGACTTGGGTTCCATTAGATCTGAATGCACTTCCCTGCCAGGTGAGCCCCCCATGCATAGTCTGATGCATCTGTTGTTAAGGTTTGGGCAGCAGGGGGTGATATGAATGGTAGTCCCCTGTTTTGGTGGCAGGCCTCTGCCCACCAAAGAGATTCTAGGAGTAGGCAAGGTATGATAGGAATCCTTGTTTCTAGATCCTGTGAATGTTGACATCTTAGGCTTTTGAGATACCGTTGTAGTTTCCTTATATGCAGCCTTGCATATGGAATTAGAAGAATGCAGGAGGCCATGAACCCCAAGGCTTGCAGTCTTTGCCTTGCAGATAGCTGGGTTTTTGTGGCCACTTGTTTGAATTAAGCTGTCAAATGAATCTGTTTCTCTGGTGTGAGGAAAGCTATCTGGGAAGTTGTAATCAAGCTTGCTCCCAGGAATATAATTTGTTGGCAGGGTACCAGGTGGAATTTCTTTTCATTTATAGTTAACCCCAGACAAGTCAGTACCCTTTGAGCAAAGGCCAGATGATTCAAAAGAATGCCCTTGCTTTTTGCCTGAATTAGACAATCATCCAGGTATGGGTATATTTGAATATTTCTTGGCCTGCAAAATGCAATGACTGGAGCTAGGCACTTTGTGAATACCCTGGGTGCAGTAGATAAGCCAAAGGGCAGTGCAGAGAACATGTAGCCTGCTTTGAAGCATAGGTATCTTCTGCAAGACTCCCTGATAGGGATGTGCAGGTATGCTTCTTTTAAGTCTAGTGTTGCCAACCATGCATCCTTGCCTAGCATAGGAAGCAGCTGGTGAAGAGTCAGCATTTTGAATTTTGGAATCACCAGAAAGGTGTTTAGAATAGAAAGGTCCAGGATAGGACGCCATGTATTGCCTTTTCTGGGTACCAGAAAAAGTCTTGAATAGAAACCTTGTCCCTTTTCCTCTTCTGGTACAAACTGAATAGCCCCCATGTTTAAGAGAGACAGTACTTGAATTTGGGACTCTGCCCACTGATTTGGAGGTAGATCTGGCTACCTGTTTGGTGTTGGTAATGTGTGGAAATGAAATCTGTATCCTTGGGACACTATATTTAAAACCCATTTGTCCTGGGTAATGAGTTCACAGTTTTTGGCCTGCAGACCAATCTTTCCACCTAAAGGAGCATTCAGTTGGGAAGTGCTTGGTAGTTTTTAAAGCAAGTCATTGAGACAGTTTTCCATAGGGGGAGTCTTACTACTCCCAGGTTTGGATGCAGAAACCCCCCACTGCCTAGTCTTGTGTGTCCATTGGGACTGAAACCTGGGGTTTCTGCTGTGTCTGGGTTTGGCTTGAGAAGACCTGGAAGGGGCTGGAAAGGACAAATTTTTAGAGGGTCAGTGCCTACTAAATCTAGGAGGCTGAACTTGTAAGAAATCTTTAACAGTTTGCATAGATTTAGCTTTATCTTCCATCTTTTTATGAACTTCCTCAGCCTTGTTGCCCAACAGGTGGTCCTGATTTAAGGGAGTATCCAACAATTTAACATGATCAGGCAAACCTTTCTCCTTATGCCAAACATGCCTTCTGAGCACAGACCCAGTAACAGCAGCCCTGCAAGAGGCCTCTAATGAATCAAATCCACACTGCAAAGTATGTTTTCCAACCTGTTCAGCAGAATGCATTAAATCCTGTAATTCTTTATTTTCAGCACAGTCAGGAAGTAACATCATTTTCTGTTTAAGCAATCCAATAACATGTTGTTGATACTTTAACATATGAAACTGGCAGTTTAAAGCCCTAATGGCCAAGGTTGCAAAAGTGTAAACTTTCTTACCCCATCTATCCAGCGCCCTGGAGTCTCTATCAGATGGGGTAGGATTTTTAGCAGTAGAAGCCTTAATGCCCTTGGGTCACTGTGAAATAGTCTCTGGATCTGCAATAGGATTTTTAAAAAAGAACTTATGAGAATCAGGAACCCTATAATATCTGTCAGGTTTTTCTGGGAGCAGGAGGCAAAGAATCAGGACCCAAACTAGATTCTGAAAAGGCATCATCAACAATGTCTAGTACAGGAGGTATAGCTAAAGGCCTATGCTGTGGCAGGAGTAAGAAATCCCTAAGCCTCTTTTTTGAATCAGAAAAGTCCTGGATTTCCCAGTGGAAATGCTCCCTTAGAATATGTAAGGTCTCACCAAAAGAAAAATCCTCTGGAGGGGAGGCAGAGGGAATAGAGTCCTCTGCATCAGAATCCTCATAAGTAGATAAGGGCAAATCCAGATCATCAGAAGAATCAGAAAAATCAGAATCCTGTTCAGAAGATTCATAAACAACTTAAGTCCTAGGTCTTTTAGAAGGGGGTGGTTGGCTTCCCCTAATTAGAGTTATAAGATTTTCAGCCATTCTTATCATTTGTTTTTTTAGGCATAGAGGCCTGAGCATGCAGCCTGGGCATTGGTTTCTTTGGCATGGTTTGAGATTTTGGCCTAAATGAAGAAGGAGGCATCGGTTTAATATGCAAGTCTGGAGGCCTGAATACACCCTTAGAAGCTGGTGCCTGCACAGCGGCTCCGGACCTATCCAAGGTAGAGACATCCACAGGTTCCACAGTTGAAGCATCTCACGGCATACCAGGCTCCGAATGGGTCTCGCCTGTGAGTCAGAAATAGCGGGTATCAGGGGTTGCGAATGCACCTCACTGAGTACCGGTGAACTGGCAACTGGCTTAGGAGAAGCATCGGCAGCTTTGGACCTCGTTGAACTGGCAACTGGCTTAGGAGAAGCATCGTCGGCAGCTTTGGACCTCGTTGACCTGTCTCTGTCTTTATCTTTGCATTTTTTTGGAATCCTCGTAGTCGGATGACTAACCAACGACATTTCTGGATAATTAAACCAAGAACCGAAATATTTAGAAGCGAAAATATACTGCTGATGGATAGTGCGTTGATTAAATAAAGCACAAAACCCACAGCAAGGTACGTCGTTGTCAGGGCCTAGGCAAGGAATACAGTACAAATGAAAATCTTTGTGAGGCATTTGATTTCCAAAAGTAATGCAATTATTAACTTTTACTGAGATCGGTAAGGAGCAAGAAAGTTTCCCCAATGGGATACTTTAGTTGAAGACTTCAGTTCTGAAACTCAAAAACAAAAATTTCAGGAGTTGGCCTGCTGGCACTTGCGAACTGCTTCTGCTTTGGGCACCGCATGGCAAGAAAGACTGATGTAATGGCGTCGGCTGCATGTTTTATACCCCTGATGACCTGACGTCATGGAAGAAGGGACAGCAACCGACGCAGGACCCAAGACTTTGTTAATCAGGCCGACTGAGGGCTACTGCAAGCAGATAACCCAAATGTAATGACTGCAACAGTGAAACACAAAGAACATCTAATTGGATGCAATGATGCTGCTTAGTGGCATAGCTTTTTTTGGCCGGCTAACAGAACTGTATGTGTGTATCAGTGTATCTTATCTGTTGTGCAAGTCTGAGAATTATTTTATCTGCTGTGAAAATCTGTTCAAGAAATGTGTTCTGTTGCTGGGCCATTAGAATAGAACTGTGTGTATCTTGTCTCTGCTGTCACAAGTCTGCTAGCTTTGTGAAAAGTCCATCTGCTGTGCAAGTCCGAGAACTTATTTTGTCAGCTAGCTGTGTGAAAGTCCTTTCAAGCAATCTCTTCTGCTGCTGGGCCATTAGAACAGCTAATTTTATCTATGGGGGCTGAGAATTTATGATATCTGGTGTAAAAGTCCGTTCAATGTGGATTATTTTATCTGCTGTGTAAGTCGCCATTTATCTACAGGGCCTAATGTGTATTATTTTATCTGCTGTATAAGTCACCATTTATCTTAAGTCACCATTTATCTACAGGGCCAAAAGAACTGTGACGTGCTGTGTTAACTGTGCTGCTGGGCTGAAGTGGAGTGTTTGTGTGTGTAAGTCTGAGAACTTTGAAAATAACAAAAAAGTATGAACATGACCTGGATACACTCCAAAAAGAATTATTTATTCACAAATAAAGTAAGCAGTTTCGTACAGGATAGTACCTGTACTTCTTCAAACAAGACAAGACAATACTGAATGCAAGACCTTATATACACTCTCCCAGAATGTAAATCTAATGAGCTCTATCACATGGTCAATTAAACATTAATTACATTAAATAAAAGACTAGCTTGGAATTAATATAAGAAAATCATTAGAAAATACATTGGAAAATACATTTCAAAATACCTCAGAAGTGTACATTAGAAGTATATTGGAATATTTCACCACACTTTTTATCTTTCCTCACCATAATAATAATAATAATAATAATAATAATAATAATAATAATAATAATTTTTTGTCATTTTTATCCATTTTCTATCTAATTTCTTATCTAATTTATTCAATATTTATTCATTTTTCAGTCTTATAATTATTCAATATTTTTACCAGGTGTTAGTGGCTACTTTTCCAATATCAGATGTCTAGTTAAGTTTTCCATCTTACTTTTTACAATGTGCACTTGCCTTGAAAAGCAATATAGTGACTGTTTGAATGTTCACCTAACCAACCTCCTCCCTCAACCAAGCAATTATAGCCACGTGGTGTCTTATGTAATTGTGAGGAAAGTTAAAGAAATACTGATCACACAGTCCCCAGCGGTTACCTAGGTCACCTATGAGTAAGGCTGGCCTTTTACTTAGACTTAATCTCCTCCCTTAACAAAAGAATCTGTCTTACAATTCCTGGAACTTTCTTTCTTTTTGGTTGACTGGAATAGTTACAGTGGGTAGTGGCCTCTTTTCAGAGGAAACCTGAGGTGCTACTCATACTGACTAAAGAAAATTTAGCCAGGGTACTTGAAAATTCCCCTACTCTTTTTGACAAGTACCATAGGATCTTTTACATCCAATTGAGCTACCACCAACCCAAGTTGAGGGGCCTTGGTTTAATATCTCATCCAAAGGACAGCACAGTTTGGAATGCTGCAGCCCCCTCCACTGCACTGCAGTGTCAGTATTGGGAAATTCATCCAGCTATGTAGTGTGGGATTAGAACCCACAGTCTTCTGATGTTCTAGCATCAAAAGCAAGTGTGTTTACTCCTTATTCAGTTACTGACTGAAACCTTATCTATAAGTGATATTAAAATATACCTGGCTGTATACAACAGCTACAATAAGACAATGATGTGCCCTCCAACAATCCCATTCTACCCATCAGTAATCTCACACTCCTACAGTTGTTGAGCCTCCCCTGAATTTCTCTATAACTGCATCCCAGTTCTTTCTTGCTCTCTTCACTCCTCCAGTGTTGAAAATACCCTCAGACCTAGATATTTGTTTTGCATCTGCTCCACAGGCAGCAGTAACTGTATACTACTGCCTCATCCATTGGAACCTCAAAGGGTTTTTCCCTTCTTCAGTGTCTCCAAGTCTTTTGGGTTTCTAATACTATGATGGGAATGGACCCCATTCCTAAGTCAAAGCATAATTAAAGTTCATGAAATTAGTATTGTTTCAGTCTTTGATGTCAGCCAAAAGTGCTCTTTGCAGCACCCGCAATGTACCCAGTAATGACTCCTTCTGCAATTTGTATGGAGTTACATGTACTGGTAACATATCTAAATATGACTAGACCCATTGCTCTTACTACTATTGGAACTGTCTGGGTATCTCTCTTCCACATTGCTCTCATTTCTGCCTGCAGATCCTGATATTTTATGACTTTGTGTCTCTCTGTACGCAAGACACTGTAGTCACTGGGTGTGGTGATTTCAATGATCAATGCTACTTTTGTCTTCTTTTCATGGACCACTATATCCAATTTTCTAGCATCTGTCTTTTGAACTGTTGGTAATGGATGATCCCATGTGATATAAACTTCATAATTTCCAGTGTTTTTCAGCCACTTCAGTAACATAATCTTTGCACAATCTTCACAACAATCTTGCCACAGCATGTACATGACATTAGGAATTGCAAGAGCACTAGTACCCTGGCTAAACATATTATTGAAGCAGGAGAGGGACATAATTTTAAGTTTTTTGCCTACCCCAGTATTAATGAGATGGTTTATTTGAAACCTTTCTTGAAACAGAGACCTTTAAAGCATTAATAGTACATTTGCACTTTAACTACTGGAATTGTTCCTGCTAATTAAGATACCTTTTTCAATGGTCAGTATAAATTTTTAAACTGTATTGTGTTATTATGTTGTTGTCTGATGAAGCGGTTATCAACCGTGAAAGCGCTTACCTTGTGTCATTAAATTTTATATTTTATTTATATTTGTGTTGATATTTTCTGCCTTGTTTGGGACTGAACTTGTATTTGATTCAATCTTGCCACATTGTTATGCCTTTCAGTATACAGTCCTTCTGCCATTAGTATGTCACAACCAGCAATGAGTTGTGCGACTATGACTAATTCAGTTTTACAAAGCCTGCATTTGTCTGTTTCTCCCACATGTTCAATGGACTTTGTAAACTAATGGGTACGGATCCCACTATCTTGGGCCACCGATATTAGCCTTTCCTCTCTTGGTTTGAATTCACCTCTCCTTAACCATTCCTGCATTCATTCCTGATCAACATGAGGTTCTTCCAGGAGTTTTCTATACTTGCAACTATATTTATGCATTTTCCACATTTCTTGCCTTCTCATCTGGTCCTTCACCTTATATTCTTTCTATTGCTTTTTGACACATTCAGTTGCTGCCTGATTTTTATCTACTTCTGGTTTGATTTCCGTTCTTGCTTGACACCGATATGCTTCTGCTAGATTAAGAAGAGAAGTCATCTTAGATTTATTCCCCTCATGTTTCAAAACAACCATGTATGAAGTAGACTTTGTGAGAATCTTGAGATCCGCTCAACCCACCTAATTGTTTACAATACTTGATAACATTCCTTCTACATCTGATAACACCAACAGATAGTCAATGACCAATATATTCCACCACTCTCCTACATCCACCCTCTGGCCAAATCTTTGATAAGTAGCAGTAATAGCAGGGAAGACAAAAGAAATCTTTGTCTCATCTGTCTGCAAACATCCACTGGCCACGTTAATATTATAAAGAAATATGTAACATATATTATTTTATCTCCACAAAAACAAGTTGCCTTGCCACACATTAAAATATTCCAAGTTGTTCCACAGAAATCATATGGCCAGACATGTCACTGAAATTATAGGGTTCAGTACTGCCACCATCATTGTACAAATACTAATACGTATCTCACCTTGTCTTCAACCTTATTGCATTGCTCTCAACTGCCAGGATTGTGCAGACCATCCCTCATATTTTGACCTGTTGCTTTTGCCATTTTTTCTGATAAATTGTTTTAACATTACCATCAATCAGCAAACTCAGGCATTACTCTTACTGCTGATTAAAAATGCTATTAAGTATGTTGCCTATGCACCATTGCACACTTATTTGACTGTTTTGCGGTCTCGCCTTCATGACCTCACAACATTCAACTTTATTGTTTTGTCAAGTGGAACACCTCTCCCGAGACAACTGTCACACTGAAGGCATGCTTTTCTGCCAGGGTGCTGCATCATATTTATTTATTTCTTAAAGCAAAGAAATGACATATTTCATTGCTCTAATAAATAAATAAGTAAACATCAAAAGCGTGTCCTTACTTGCATAGCACCCTAGGTGGTTGGCTAGTTCACCTATGTGTATGGCAGGCCCTCATTGCCTTATCCAGTAACTAGAAGTCTGCAAATACAGGACCTATACACAGATAAACCTAACCATACTTGTTGGCAGTGCCATTATGTGAAACAAGATAAATGCAGATATTCCATGTATGAGATAGACTTTGTCAGAAGCATAACACCCCTACTTCGTATGAATTTAGTGATCTGTGCTTTTCAGAAATAACACTCCTCCCCTCGGCTCCTGCCTTTACATCTGACAGAACTACTTGACTGAATACAAATTGTCTAAATGTGTCTGCTCGGATGTCTTTTCCATAGAATATCCCTACCTGAAATATATATTTGTACAAGAAATTAGTTACACTGCTATGAAAAAAAGTATTTCTCAGCTTAGGTTAAATCATATTCCTTTAAATATTTTAGCTTATGCAGATGACTTGATGGTGATTGCTGAATAGGTAAATTTTTCATTTTTTTTTAATTTAAGTTATTAAATAAAATTCAGTAAATATCTAGATGTTCTATTAATAAGACCAAGTGAAAGATTATATTTACTAATAAAAAATGAATATTTGAGATCTGAAACTAAAAAAGTAGTTATGCTATGTAATGTTTTCCTGAGGTCTCATATTCACAAATTAATTTAATGTTTCACTTTTAATTGTTTTGTTCAGAAAATAGTTAAATGACACTGTAAACTTTTGATTACATCACAGCTAATTTGCACTGTATCAGGGCAGCTGTTTTTCTAATTATCACATTTGTAAAGCAGAACTTAGCTTCCATCAATTTCTAATGTAAAAGCAGTTTTATTATATTTGCTGATCATAGGTTACAACCCCCTTTCTTTTATAGACACAAACCTGTCACACTGACATGAAGGGCTGGATTTTATGTTATCTGACTGCATGACAAAACACTAAATGGTTGTTGGCCGATTACTAAAGTCTGGCCTGTGAAAATATCATAATACCACAAAAAATAGTACAGAGTTTAATAAAAATAAAGAGCGTAGTAATAACATGGATTCTTGCTGCAATATATTTATGATCAAATTGTACCTTAGGGTCTTCAGGTATGAAAATATCCCAATGATGTGGAGGATGGAAAAGGATTACACACAAACATACTGGCTCTGTTTGACAGAAGAAGAATTGAACTTATGGAAACATTAATTAAGCATAATGTAATAGCTATGGATATGCTGACTGCAGAAATTAGTACAGTGGTCAACAAGTTAATGAAAGAATTGTTGCTTGAACATAATAATAAGAAATACTTAGATATTTTTTGTAAACGTTGATAAGAACGGGGAGTTAAAGCTTGGAAGGTTGAAAAATTGTAGACGGTCAGGAAGGATTACAAGTGCAAACAGTTCTATCCCTCACCCAGTTTGGGCTTAAAGAAAAGGACACTAACTTCTTCATCTTTCAAAGAGAACACTACTAATTTTAGTATGAGTAATACTGAGAATAACATTGTTGTTAATGAGGATTCTTTAAAACTCAATCTCACCTCAACATTCCGAGCAACTGTTGGAACAGAACAACTACAACTCCTTGAAATATCACACCACAGATGACTGGAAACAAATGACAGACAAGTTTTCAAAGGGGAAGAAGGACTACTATCATTTAAGCATAAGGAATAACAATTGTTACTAGTTTCACCAGCTCTAAGTTTCAAGAATGATGAAAGTACTGTTATTTTATCCAAAAACAATTTTAAAATATTTAATTACAGTTTTATGAACAACATCAGTGACTCTCATTTTGTCTTGTTTTCAAGGGGCTTAAATTTTGTTCCTGCATTGAAACCAATCATAGCTGAGAGTCTACTTGCATTGTGCTGGTTTATTCATAAATCAAATTGTGGTATACTTTTTTCATCTACTACTCAGGAAATGGATCTTAGAAACTTGCACAGAAAAAGTACTTTTAATTCCTTATTGTATCCAATCTTAAGTTTATTTGAGGGACTAGTTGAGAATGATATCAGGAATTTTGGCAAAAGCATGAAATATGGACATATCACCCTTAATTTGTCCACTGAAGAAACAAAACTTTTCTTCCAACAGATTAGTAAGTCTAAGGAAGTCAGTCAGTATAGTGGTAATGCAAACAGTTGACTATATATAAAAAAATTAATGATTTTTTTTAAATAACACTGGTACCTACACCATGGCATCTATTAATGATCTTAGTGTAGCTTATAACAAAATGAATATTCCACTGCAAGATTTATTACTACAAAATAGAACTAATATTCATTCCTTTAATTTTTTGAAAGTGCATAAACCAGTAACACCAACAATATTTGGTATACCAAAGGCCTACAAATCCATTTGATTGAGTCCCCTATTGGGGGCAAACAAGCATCCTGGAATCAATGATAAAATTTATATCAGCAGTGTTTTAGCCTTAAAAGACAGAAGGTTGTGATTGTATTAGATTTGTTTTTAACATTTTGACATTTTTTCCACATATTTTATGGTTATTATTGTTGATATAACATTTTTAACAACATTTTATGAGTACTATAAGACAAGTTATTTTCTTCTATGATTTTTATGTGACATTTCCCCATTTATTCTAAGTATGTATTTTGAATTACTGATCATGCTCTATTTCTGTCAGTGTTTGATTAGTTAAGAAGATAATTTAATCTGATCTGTTTGTTTGATTCACCAGATTCTGAGGAATTCTATTACAAATGAAATAACTTAATCTGTTTTCTTATTAAAGCTATTTATGTTGCTGATATCTGAGTTGACTGGCTTGCATTCCTATTTTACCACCACACTGGTTCTTTGTCTAATGGAACAAATAGCATAAAAGACTGACTTGTAGGAAGTATGTCTTGATAGATATCTCACCCCCTTTTGAGCTACAGCTTGTTTGAAAGTGTGTTCGGCCAGTCAGAAATATCAAAAGCACTTATTGTACAGTGCATTGGAAGTCAAAGGCAGGAAGTTTGATCCTGTGCTTTGGGATGAATTGGGGTGAGTTTGTGTGTGAGTGTATGTGTTTTAGGGTTAGGGTAAAGGTAAAGTTCGGGGATAATTTTAAAGATGTTTGTGTATGTGGGAGTGTATTTTAGTTTTAGAGTAAGGGTTAGATTAGGGGATAGGTGTTGTGCTGTGCGTGTTTCATACTGAGTGTGTGTGTGTGTGTGTGTGTGTGTGTGTGTGTGTGTGTGTGTGTGTGTGTGTGTGTGTGTGTGTGTTTGTCTTCTATAGTAGCACTGTTATGGAAAGGGATTTTACAAATTTAATGTGCAGGATCTGGATTAAGGGCAGGGACAGGGTTAGCATGCATAAGTAAGGTAAGGTGCTGGGGGAATTAAAAGCCATTCATATTGAAGCACTATGGTGTTCAGAATGCAGTAGTGAAGTAGCATTACTTTTAATCTGTCTTTTCTTACAGTAATTCTTACCTTGATCTGTTGGTTCAGGGTTGAATATGCTTTGCCTGTCCCCATTCATGATGTTATCAGCAGTAACCTTGATTCATTATAAACTTTCATGCACTTGGTAACACAACAGTCTGTGCTTATATTGTTATGTATATACACTGCAAGCACAAAAGTGTCTGAAATGCTGTGTCTTGCCTTATGAGTCCTAGCAGAATGCTGCTGTTTCATTTTACTTCCCCTCCCCAAACACACACACACACACACACACACACACACACACACACACACACACACACACACACACACACACACACACACACAAAACAAAGATAACAACCCAACTGAGCAGCTTTTTTTACAGCTTTAGTCAGCATCTTTTTATTTCTGGTAAGAGAAAATATATATGCAACACAAACATGATAGTCGTTTTCCCACCATTTAGTCACTTTAGAGCATGTTTTGTCTGTGACAGGCTGATATCATTAAAACAAACTCAAGTTAACAGACATGCACATACATAAAGTAACAATGGAACCTTACATATTTTGCACTTCCCTAATTAGCAGTTTTGTACCTGTTACTAATTCAAGGGCATGCATGCATGAGACTTAACTGCTCCATGCTATAAGCAGTGTGTGGCATGCTTAACTGTACTACTCACCCCAATTTCACCCACCTCCATATTTTTGTTTAATTTAATTGTTAGGCTAACACACTAAAGTGTGCTAGCCGTTTTATAGCATTTACTGTTTGTTACTGTATCTTTTTCTCCCTTCTCTGTGAAAAAAGAAAAAAAAAAAAAAATATCCTTGTTTTCCCACTTTTCTGAACTAGAATAGTCCAGTCTTCAGATTTTGCTGATCTCTGGGCTTTGTCTTAGTTCCTGTGCTATCCATACCCTTATTTGGATAAGAGGAAGCTTCTTTGTTCACCAGTGGGAGTGGGGAGCACTGAGCAACCTATTTGTCCCTAGAGGATTGGTTCCAGCCCAGCAACTTGTAGTTTATTGGCCATTTTGGGTCAATTCCTGGCTCTTTTCAACCCCCTGCTATAAAGCCCGCTTTTGCACGCTTTTATTCTTGTAACAGACTCAGCACAGCTCCTCGTGTTGTCCTGCAGAGTTCTACAAGCAGCAGAGAGTGAAAGAGTGACTTTCCTGGATTTATAAGTATTTTTTCTGGCTTTCGCTTAAAGTACTGCATCTCGACTGCATTTTGCTTAAAAACAGCTCTGCATATTGTTTTTACTGTTCTTGTGTTGAATTTATACTGTTAGCACTTTAAAAAGTTGTTTTTGTTTAATTTAATTGTTAGGCTAACACACTAAAGTGCTCTAGCCATTTTATAGCATTTACTGTTTGTTACTGTATCTTTTTCTCCCTTCTCTGTGAAAAAGAAAAAAAAAAAAAATATCCTTGTTTTCCAGCTTTTCTGAACTAGAATAGTCCAGTCTTCAGATTTTGCTGATCTCTGGGCTTTGTCTTAGTTCCTGTGCTATCCATACCCTTATTTGGATAAGAGGAAGCTTCTTTGCTCACCAGTGGGAGTGGGGAGCACTGAGCAACCTATTTGTCCCTAGAGGATTGGTTCCAGCCCAGCAACTTGTAGTTTATTGGCCATTTTGGGTCAATTCCTGGCTCTTTTCAACCCCCTGCTATAAAGCCCGCTTTTGCACGCTTTAGTGCGTTTTAGCGCGAAATTGCCCATAGAGCATCATCGGGCAGCGCCGGTTAATCAAGTTTAAACTATTTCTGGCTCCGTAAAGTCTGCTCTTCAATTTTTCCCTTAGAACTGTTCTACTTGCAATCTATACAGCCTATACTCTATCTGAAAAGCTCAGCACTTGCTCCTAAAGCATTTCTTTATACAAGTAAAGCACTCTTAAACAAAAGAAAGTACTTCATTCACCTAAATTCCCTTGAGTACCCGTTTCCCTATAGGTCCTTTCTGACTCAGTTACACAGCAATCTTTTCACTATTTCTAGCATGTCCAAGGGTCAGTTGCTAGCGCCTCTCCTGTTCAGCTGGTGAATCTAGAATCTTGAGGCAATGTTACAATTGCCTCATGTACACAGACAACCCTCTCCTCCTCCCAACAAATACAAATATATGAGATGCAACTATATAGCCAAACTGGAGGCTGAGCTCTCTCAATTCAGTACTGGCAAGACCAGTCAGGAGGAGAAGGTAACCACGCACACCACAAACCCAGTCTCACATAGAACTATCACAACTGCAAACCAAACACATAAACACACAAAACATACTCGAGGCTTGATTAAAAATCTACCAAAACAACAGAGGCCTCCAAAGCAGACACCCAAGCAACCGCCACCTCAAGACATAGCACATGCAACACATATTTCACAAAGTCAGTGTGCTAAACAGTCACAGCCCTTAAGGCCAAACAACATGCCAGACACACTTGTAATAGGTGACTCCATAGTCAGACACACTGACGTTCTGCTCACCAGACTGAATAAGGAGAGGGTCACAGTAAGCTGCCTGTCGGGAGCTAGAATCCGCCACATAACACAAGCACTCAGGTCACTCCACAGCAAGTACAAATATGACTCAGTCATTGTACATGCCGGTGTGAACGACCTGAGACGTACCTCCCTGGACTACATGAAAAGAGACATAGAGGAGCTCTCTGATTATGTAGCCCAGGCTGGTATAACCCTGACCCTGAGCAGCATCTTGCCCTCACCAAGAATGATGCCACAGTACAAAGACAAAATGATCAGTTTTAACAATTGTTTTAATTACTGGTGTCATTCTAAGGGGATCCAATGTCTGTCTGCTTGGGATGACATGCTTGACAAGCCACGCTGGGGACGGCTTGCACCTGTCACCCCTGGGCTTCCGGATATTGGCCAAGGCTCTTGCCAGGATTATAGTGCCTTTTTTAGGCAAGGTTCAAAGGACAAACCTACCTCCCTAGAAAACACAAGTTGAAAAAAACTAAGGGTAATGCTGCTCAATGCCAGAAGTCTAAACCTCAAGATGCATGCCCTCGAAGCCCTCCTCAGTATGGAGAACATCGATGTCTGTGCAGTGACTGAAACCTGGTTCAAGGCTCCTGAGAGCACCCCAGCACTATCAGGTTTTACCTCATATCATGCCTTCCGGCCCCAAAACTTGGACCGAACCACAAAAGGAGGGGGAGTATCCATATTCATCAAAGATACCCACACCTCCAGGTTAGTGGCAATGCACGAAGCATCGGAGACCATCCAGGTGCAACTAACCATAGGCAAAACAGCCTTACAGTTTGTAGCATGCTACAGACCACCCTCTCAAACTCAGGAACCCCACACAGCCTTCCTGAAGACACTGGAGAGTATGAATGTCTCTCCAAATACCATCATATTGGGAGACTTCAACTACCCAAACATAGACTGGGAACATTACTAAAGCCCCAACACCCTAGCCCAAAGGTTCCTAGAATTCATAAACTCAAATGCAATGGAACAACTGGTCACCATTCCCACAAGAGGAGTCAATATACTAGACCTGATTATCACAAACATGGGGACAAAATGCTCCACACCGGAAGTATATCCCTCTTTGGTAAGATCAGACCATAAATTAATCTCACTGGAAATCCACATCCCCCTGCACAAAAGACCACAGTGAAGAACTTCTCAAAAGCCACCTTCACACTTCTTAAGACTGAAGTGGTATCCTTCAAGGCCCCTGGGCCAGTGGAAACCACAACCCACACTGCTGAATCCTTTGCAAATGCCTTCTACGGGCACCTTCAAGAATGCATGGATCATGCAATCCCAAATAAAACCAAGACCCATTCCCCCAAAGGCAGACGCCCAGTCTGGTGGACCCCAGCCATAAACAAACTCTACAACAGGAGGAGGAAGCTACTACATGACAGAGCAAAATCCCTAAAAGGGAAGGCATCTCTGATCAGTACTAGCAAAAACTACGATCACTCATAAAATCATCCAAGGCCAACTTTGAGAGAAAAATAAAGACACAAAAGACAATCACAAGGCCTTCTTTAGCTATGTTAGAAACCTGGGTGGAAACTCCCAGATATGCTCAGAGTTAGTCCAAAATGACACAAAATACACTGAACCCACTGACATTGCCAACATTCTGGCAGACAGGTTCAGTGCAAATTTCTCCCCTCCCCACAAAAGGAGAAATAACTATCCCAGCAGAGTGTAGCCTCCCTAACATCTCAGATGCCCAGGTGAGAGCCACCCTCTAAAGCTAAAACACAGCATCAATGGGACCGGACGGTGTCCCGGCTGTGTGCTACATGAACTCCAAGAGGAACTAAACCCACACATAAGGCTGCTGTTTAATCTTAGCCTTACTACAGGATACGCACTCAAAGAGTGGCGACGGCAACAGTGGTACCACTTCACAAAGGCGGTGCTTCTGACCCTGAAATTACCGCCCCATAAGCTTGACGAGCCTGGTCTGCAAAGCTATGGAGAGGATCATTATGGAACTCATAAACAAAGACATTGGGGACCTACAGACATTGGATCCTACCCAATTTGGCTTTGTCAAAGGCAGATCCTGCCTTGAACTTGATCGACTTTTTGAAACAGTCACTAAGGCCATTGATGAGGGTAAGGCAGTTCACACAGCCTACCTTGACCTTGCAAAAGCCTTTGACACAATACCCCACTCGGGCATCATAGACAAACTCACCAGCTTAAATGTAAACCCATATGTCACAAGATGGGTTGCAAACTGGCTCAAGGACAGAACCCACAGGGTCAGAGTTGCTGGAGCTATGTCAGACTTGTCCCACAGGGCTCAGTCCTGGGACCCTCTTGTTCGGCATTTATTTTTCTGAGGTACAGGCAAACATAGGAGGATTGTGGCTGACAAAGTTCGCAGATGACTGCAAACTGGGGCCATAATTGATACTCCAGCGACACAAACATCCTTCAGAGAGGCCTCATAGAAATGGATAATTGGTGCCAGAGCCATGGCTTTAAGCTGAACGCCAAAAATGTATAGTCATACCCTTTGGGAAAAACAAGGTACCCACAAATTACCACATAGGTGGTAATCCATTGAAGAGGTAATCAGGATTTTGGGACCCAGGTTGACAGTAACCTCTCATTTGACACTCACATTGCCAAAGTGGTTAGGAAGACCTTCTATATTGCCCACCTTATCATGAAGGGTTTCACATCTAGATCAAGAGAGGTCTCTTATCAGGCCAATGATTGAGTACAATGCCCCATTTGGGATGTATCTTACCCGACACCTGCAGCAGTTGGAAAGACCCCAAAAGTTCCTCACCAAGAGAATAAAGGGTCTTAAACATATGTCATATGCTGCCCGACTGAAAAAACTCCAGCTCTATTCAGTCGCATACTGCCTACTCAGAGGTGATCTGTGCCTGACGTACAAGGCCATGTCCAGTCCGGAATTAATGAACATGCTTCACCTCAGTAAATCCAAATCCACTAGAGCCACGAGAGCAAGAGACTTAAACCTCAACACAGAAATAAATAGGACGTGCTGGAGGGACAGATTCATAACCCAGAGGCTCCCTACACTCTGGAACAGAAACCCAATCCATGTTAGGCAGAGCCCCTCACTAACTCTATTCAAGAGAAATCTTGACGAGTGGATGGGAGATCATAGGTTTATCTCTGTCACTACTAGACAGAGGCACAGTAAACTAAACCCTAACAGGGCGTAGTATTCTCATCCTAAGGGGTGGTGAAAGCCACACACACTCTGGCTAGGCTTATAAATGCCCCAGGGCAGATAGCCTAGTACGAACCTATGAACCTATGAACTATCACCTTTAGGATATTCCAAACCACTTCCTTAGTTCTATATACCACTCCCAACTATCCAGCCTTAAAGATATACCAAATCTGCTAATTTTATTACAAAACGACTAATAAGGAATTGCTATCTGCATTTATTGTGTAATAGCCTTTTACCATTCTTTCTTTTAGTTAGATTTGCAGTCCTAGCCCCTCGTTGCTTCAAATGGTCTTTCTTTTGCTACATATGATACAGGAGTTCATTTACTATGATCACATTTTGTTCTCTTTCTTTTGTTCCATTTTCTTGATTTTATTTAGCAAAGAATGCTTATAATGATGTGGTATTTACCTTTTACCTTTACCTAAACTTGGACCAGGTGCAAACTAGAGCTTTTGCTTGTCTGTTACACTCCATGAGTGGGAATTTTGTTTCTGCACAGGTGATTAGTGTTGGCCTCCCCACTAAGCCTGGCCTACGTTTATAACTTTCTTTAACTCCTGCTCTTTCCTACAGGTTTGCTGCTGATTACCTCAGTGGAAGACCATGTTTGCTCAGCACATTTTAGTTGTTGATGGTTTAGTAAGACTTCTTACTCTTTCTTTATCTTTGCTCACTATAATTAGCTGCCTTCACCTACTTTCATTCCTCTAAACCTGCTCTACCCTAATTTACTACTACTGTGTTACTTCTTTCCACTCAAACGAAGTGCATCATTTTCTTTCAAATCTGCTGCTGCTTTCTATTTTCCACCATTCACAACCCCTTTCCTTCAACCATTAAACTCTGCTAAAATAGCAGACTCTCTGCCCTTAGTGCTAATATAGACCAACATTCTGTTTTTCTACACATTTTTTTTTCAAATTTATGTTCCGAATTTTCCCCTCTTTTGTACATCTCTGAGAACAGGTCAATATAACATGGTGAACTTTTCTACTCTCCTATATCATCACATACTGCAATCGTGTGACCAGTTTTATATTCAGTTATTGGCGTCTGAGTGGAGAGACGATAAAATCAGCAAGCAAAGGAAAGCAGTATTGCTGGAATTGAATTCATCCTCATGTGGTGAGGACCTTCATGAGGTGAACCTTGTTTTTACAAAATCTCACCAAGATGACACTATTTTATTGTTTTATATAGCATATATCATGGAGAAAATAGGTTAGAAAATAAAGATGATAGCTGGGTGCACAAGTCCCAGGATAAAAAAGTGTCCAATCCTGGTGTGTGCACTGGTACCAGGACTGGAAAAAATAACAGTGTAGAATCCTCAATACACAGAAACATTCCTACAATAGAACTAGGCCAGGCTCAGGGGGAGGAAGACCTCTGTTGTAGAAGGAAGTTGTAGTCCACAAAGATCACAAATACTGATAGTCCAAAATAGAGCAATAAAGACGATAGATTTGACTATTCAGGATACAAAAGAAATTATGGATTGTTATTATTGTGCAAGAAGCCTGGAATTTCCAGACAGAGAAATAATTGCACAAGAAAAACTATCAAAAGTTTCAAATGCAAAATTGTGTTCATTAGTCCAACACATTCATAAAAAAAAACATTATATAGACAAAGAAACCTTGGACTGTTTGGAAAAAAAGTGACTGGGGAAGTGCAAAAATATAAAGAACAAAATCTATTTTTGAAAGGTATAAAAACAAAACATGGACATGGGAAAGAAAGAAAGAAAGATCTGATATGGTGCAATATTTGTGCAAAGGTGAACACCAAACTATTCAATACAAAAAAGAGCTCCAAAGATATTGTAGAGAAATTCAGGCAAAGGTACACAGATATGGAAAATTTCACAGTACAAAAAAATAACATCACAAAAGGGAAAAGTAGAACAGAAGATTAGTAAAGTGGAAGTTAAACAAAGAGAAGCAGAAGTTGTGGAAGACCTGCAAAGTGAAGGACTTAGTATAGAAAGTCTAACACAGGTTATGTCACAGCATGATGGAATAATGAGTTTCCAGAGTAAGGAGAAACAGGAGGCTAAAGAGACATCTTAAGAAGAAATAAGGACATGGGAAAGAAAAAGAGATTTAATATGGTGTAATATTTATGCAAAGGAGAAAGCAAAACTAATCAATATGAAAAAAGCAGCAACAAATATATTTGAACAAAAACATAGGCAAAGGCATCTGGATATGGAAACTTTTATGATACAAAAAATGAGAAAACAAAGGGGTAAAGTAGAAAAGAGGATTAGTAATACAGAAGTTAAAGAAATAGAAACTGAAGTTATGGAGTACTTGACAAGGGAAGGATTTAGTGTAGAAAATCCAACTCTGGTAAAATCAGAGCATGATAGAACAATGAGTCTCCAAATTAAGAAGAAACCGGTGGAACTTGAAGCATCTGGTCAGTTGCTATATGAAGATACGTTGGAGCCTTCGGTAGGAAACCAGTGCAAATGTTGCACAGCAATGGCAGTATTATTGCTCAATATCTGAGTTGTTTGGCTTCTGCTACATACCTACAATCAACTGCATTACTAGCAGAGTTAAGTACAAACTTGCAGTGTTAAAGATTGCACTGCATTTTATTTTTTGTCTGTTTAATTGTTTCATTGAATATTGTGGTCTGTGTCTCTCTGTAGTTATTTATTTTTCTATGTAATTGTTTTATAGAATACTGTGGTCTCTCTCTATCTCTGCAGTTAGTGGGGCTATTGTGTTTCATTTCATTGATATTCAGTGTTAAACTCTTAGCCTGGAGGGTTTCTCTGTATTTATAAGTGTTAGTCACATATCTTTGAATTTATTACTGCTCAATATCTGAGTTGTTTGGCTTCTGCTACATACATACAATCAACTGCATTACTAGCCGAGTTAAGTACAAACTTGCAGTGCTAAAAATTGTACTGCATTTTATTTTTTTGTCTATTTAATTGTTTCATTGAATATTGTGGTCTGTGTCTCTCTATTTAATTGTTTCATAGAATACTGTGGTCTCTCTCTGTCTCTGCAGTTAGTTTCCCACCCGCCCTCCCTGTTCTTGTTGTAGTATTAATCTTGGTGGCTTTGGAATTGCCCGCCCCTCCTGTAAATTTGTGTTTGAACACTCCTCCTGGGTCTATCTCATTTTCTCACTCAACCGAGTACAGTGAGATCATACTTTGACTTTAGACACTCCTACCAGTCCCATCTGTTCATCTCTATCCCAGGTCTATTACTGTCTAGTGTCACTAGATCATTCTGCCTAATACAGAGAGAACATATGTGAAGGGCAAGCCACTTAAGTCCTTAATTTTGAATTATCTTCTGTTTCTATTTTCTCCCTTCCCAATTTCAAAAAAAAAAAAAATCTAAGTTTGTTTCCTGCCTTTCCTGTAACTAGTCTAGTCCAGATACAGATTTACTGTAACTAGGACTGTTTGTAAGCTTCTGAGTCCCCAAAGCTTTTTTGTGTTGAAGGGAAGCCTTCTAGCTTATCAGTGGGAGTGGTAAGCACAGGTAGCTTATCTACCACAAGAGTGATTTCTGGCCCAGAAATTGTAGTTTATTGGTCGTTTGGCAGTTTTTCCATCACCTTCAACTTTCTAGTTTAAAAGCCCGCATTTGCGCTTGTTTCCCACCTTTCCTGTAACTAGTCTAGTCCAGATACAGATTTGCTGTATTCAGGACTGTTTGTAAGCTTCTGAGCCCCCCAAGCCTCTCTGTGTTGGAGGGAAGCCGTCTAGCTCATCAGTGGTAGTGGTAAGCACTAAGTAGCCTAACTACCACAAGAGTGGTTTCTGACCCAGAAATTGTAGTTTATTGGCCATTTGGCAGCTTTTTCATCTCTTTCAACATACTGGTTTAAAAACCCATGTTTGCACTTGTTTCCCACCTTTCCTGTGACTAATCTAGTCCAGATACAGATTTGCTGTATCAAGGACCTTTTGTAAGCTTCTGAGCTCCCCAAGCCTTTCTGTGTTGGAGGGAAGCATTCTAGCTTATCAGTGGGAGTGGTAAGCACTAGGTAGCCTATCTAACACAAGATCCAGGTACAGATTCTTAGTTTTACCAGTTAATTTGCTTATTCATGCTCAGCAATTGTTCAGAACTTGTTGTTAGCACTAAATAAGCTACAAATTACTACAGCACTCAACCTTCCTCTATACCTAGAGGAAAACAGTTTTTGTACTTACTTTCCTCACTTGCTTAGAGAAAAACAGCTCTTATACTCAGTTTCCTCACTTGTCTAGAGGAAAGTAGTTTTTTATTCAGGCATATCCAAGGGAGAGCTCCCAGTGTTCTCTCCTGTCTATCTCATGAATCTGGGCATTTTGGGGCAGTGTAGCAATTGCCTCATGTACACAGACAACCCTCTCCTCCTACCACCCAACACCACAACCTGTGAGCGATGCACTTATCTAGCCAAACTGGAGGTAAAGCTCTCTCCAACCAAGACTGAACTTGACAGTCAAGAGGACAGTCAAGAGGAGAAGGTAAACACTTGCACCACACCACACTCATCACATAGCCCTATTAAACCTACACCACAAAATCCACACATAGAAACACAAAAACATTCACAGAGGCTCTCAATAATAATCTGCTCAAGCAACAGAGACCTCCAAATCAGAAATGCAAGCAACCACCACCCCCAGCACAGCCCAAATGACATGTAGCCCACAGAATCAGTGTGCCAATAAACCATAGCCTATAAGGCAAAACAACGTACCCAACACACTAGTCATAGGTGACTCTATAGTCAGGCACATTGATGTCCCACTCACCAGGCTAAACAAGGAGAAGGTTACTGTCAGCTGCCTATCGGGTGTCAGGATCCGCCACATAACCCACATGCTCAGGTCACTCCACAACAAGTACAAATATGACTCTGTCATTGTCCATGTTGGTGAGAATGACCTGAAATGTACCTCCCTAGACTACATGAAAAGAGACATAGAAGAGTTCTCCGATTTTGTAGCCCAGGCAGGTATGACCCAGCCATGAGTAGCATCCTGCCATCGCCCAGAATGATACCACAGTACAAGGACAAAATGACTGACTTCAACATAGGTTCATAGGCTATCTGCCCAAGGGCATTTATAAGCCTAGCCCATAGTTATTTGGCTTTCGCCACCCCTTTAGTTTGAATAAAACTATGCCTATTATTTTGCTGTGCCTCTGTCAAGCAGTGACACTGAAGTAATCCCTGGGGTATATCTGCGATCCCCCATCCATTGGTCAAGATTCCTCTTGAACAAGGCCAGCGAGGTGCTCTGCCTCACATGTACTGGGATTTTGTTCCACAGCATAGGGAGTCTCTGGGTGATGAATCTGTCCCTCCAGCACGTTCTATTAATAACCGTGTCAAGGTTTAAGTCTCCCGCCTTGTGGTTCTGACGGATCTAGATTTTTGAGGTGAAGCATATTCATCAAATCAGGGTTTGACATGGCCTTATATGTCAGGCACAGGTCACCTCTGAGCAAGCGGTATGAGACTGAATAGAGCTGGAGTTCTTTCAGTCGGGCAGCATAAGACATATTTTTGAGACCCTTTATCCTTTTGGTGAGGAACTTTTGGGGCCTTTCCAGCTGCTGCAGGTGTCGGGTCAGATACATTCCGAATGGGGCATTGTACTCAATCATAGGTCTAATGAGTGATGAGTACAGGGGACGATGACCTCCCTTGATCTCGATGTGAATCCCTTCATGATCAGGTGGGCAATGTAGAAGGTTTTCCTAACTACTTTAGCAACATGAGTGTCAAACGAAGGCTACTGTCAACCTGGGTCCCCAGATCCCTGATGATTTCTTCTGTGCTCAGTGGATTGTCACCTATATGGTAGCTAGGGTAACCTTGTTTTTCCGAAGGGTATGACTATGCATTTCTTGGCATTTAACTTTAGGCCATGGCTCTGGCACCAGTTATCCGTTTCTGTGAGGCCCTTCTGAAGGATATCTGTGTCAGATGTGTTTTCGACTATGGCCCAGTTTGCAGTCATCTGCAAACTTTGTCAGCCATAACCCTCCTGTGTTTGCTTGTACTTCAGAAAAGTAGATGCCGAACAAGAGTGGACCCAGGACTGAGCCCTGTGGGACACCACTTGTGACAGGCTTTGAGTCTGACATGGCTCCAGCAACTCTGACCCTGTGGGTTCTGTCACTTAGCCAGTTTGCAACCCATCTTGGGATGTATGGGTTTACATTCAAGCTGATGAGTTTTTGATGATACCTGAGTGGGGTATTGTGTTGAAGGCCTTGCCAGGTCAAGGTAGGCTGTATGGACTGCCTTTCCTCATCAATGGCCTTGGTAACTGTCTCAAAAGTCAACCAAGTTTAAAAGGCATGATCTGCCTTTGACAAAGCCAAACTGGGTTGGATCCAAAGTCTGCAAGTTCCCTATGTCTTTATTTATGAGTTCCATTATGATCCTCTCCATGGCTTTGCAGATAAGGCTTGTCAAGCTAATGGGACGGTAATTTCCAGGGTCGGTGGAGGCACCGCCCTTGTGAAGTGGGACCACAGTCGCCGTGCGCCACTCCTTGGGTAATATCCTGAGGTGAGGCTAAGATTAAACAGCTGTCCTAACTGCGGGTTTAATTCCTCATTGAGTTCGTGGAGCACACAGCCGGGGACACCATCCGTCCCATGGATGCTGTGTTTTTGCTTTGAGAGAGCAGTTCTCACCTGGGCGTTGGAGATGTTTGGGGGCTACAATCCTCTGGTATAGATATCTCTCCTTTGGGGAGGGGAGTTTGCACTGAACCTGTCAGCCAGTATGTTGGCAATGTGTGTAGGTTCAGTAATCTTCACATCATTTTGAACTAATTCTGAGCATATCTGGGAGTTTCCTCCTAGGTTTCTAACATAGCTAAAGAAGGCCTTATGATTGTCTTTTGAGTCCTTGGCGATTTTTTCTCAAAATTTGCCTTGGATGATTTTATGAGAGCTCTTAGTTTTTTACTTATAATGATCAAAGGTGTCTTACCTTTCAAGGATTTTGCTCTATCTTGTAGTAGCTTCCTCCTTTTGTTGTAGAGCTTGTTTATGGCTGGGGTCCACCAGACTGGATGCTTGCCTTTGGTACAAAGAGTCTTAGTTTTGTTTGGGATTGCCTGATCCATGCAGTCCTGTAGGTGCTGGTAGAAGGCATTTGTAAGTGATTCAGCGGTTTGAGTAATGTTTACCACTGGCTCAGGGGCCTTAAAGGAGACCACACTAGTTTTAGAAGTGTGAAGTCGACTTTGAGAAGTTTTTCACTGTGGTCTTTTTATTTCAGGTGGGGCTGGATGAGGACCTCCAGCGAGATTAGTTTATGATCTGATCTCACCAGTGAAGGGTATACTTCGGTGTTGAACATTGTGATCCCATGTTCGTGATGATGAGATCAAGTATGTTTTCTCCTCTTGTGGGATAGTGACTAGTTGTTCCATGGCATTTGAGTTTATGAACTCCAGGAACCTTTGGGCTAGAGTGTTTGGGCTTGAGTAGTGTTCCCAGTCTATATTAGGGTAGTTGAAGTCACCTAGTATGATGGTGTTTGGAGATACATTTATCCCTCCATTGTTTTCAGGAAGGCCATGTGAGGTTCCTGAGTTTGAGAGGGTGGCCTGTAACATGCTACAAATTGCAGAGCAGTCTTGCCTATGGTTAATTGCACCTGGATGGTCTCCGATGCATCGTGCGTTGCCACCAACCTTGAGGTGTGGGTGTCCTTTATGAATATGGACACCCTCCTTTCTTGGTGTTGTCCGGATTTTGGGGCGAACGCATGATATGAGGTGAAACCTGATAGTGCTGGGGTGCTCTCAGGAGCCTTGAACCAGGTTTCTGTCACAGCACAGACATCGATGTTCTCCATACTGAGAAGGGCCTCGAGTGCATCTTGAGATTGAGACTTCTGGCATTGAGCAGCATTACCCTTAGTTTTTACTTTTTGTGTTCTAGGGTGGTAGGTTTAGAATTTGAGCCTTGCCTAAAAAGGCACTATGGGGTGGCAAGAGCCTTTGCCAATATCCGGAAGCCTAGGGTGACAGGTGCAAGCCGTCCCTTGAAGCAGAGTGGCTTGTCCAGCATGTCATCCCAGGCAGACAGACATTGATCCCCTTTGAATGACACCAGAATTTAAGCCAATTATTAAAGCTGATCATCTTATCACTGTATTGTGGCATCATTCTAGGTGAAGGTAGGATACTGCTCAAGGTCAGGGTCATACCTGCCTGGGCTACATAATCAGAGAGCTCCTCAATGTCTCTTTTCATGTAGTCCAAGGAGGTACGCCTCAGGTCGTTGACACCAGCGTGGACAATGACCGAGCCGTACCTGTACCTGCTGTTGAGAGACCTGAGTGCTTGTGTTATGTGGCGGATTCTAGCACCCGACAGGCAGCTTACTGTGACCTTCTCCTTACTCAGTCTGGTGAGCGGGACGCCAGTGTGTCTGACTATGGAGTCACCTATGACAAGTATGTTTGGTGTTGTATTTGGCCTTAAGGGCAGTGACTGCTTTGCACACTGATTTTGTTGTTTATGTGTTGTTTGTGTGGTGTATTGAGTTTGCAGTTGCTTGGGTGTCTGCTTTGGAGGCCTCTGCTGTTTAGGTAAATTTTTACTCAGAGCCTCCGAGTATGTCTTAGTGTGTTTATGTGTTTGATTCAGTGGTGTGGTTGAGTTATGTGAGAGTGGTATTGTGGTGTGTGTAGTTGCCTTCTCCTCCTGCCTGGTCTTGCCAGTCCTGAGTTGAGAGAGCTCAGCCTCCAGTCTGGCTAAATAGCTGCATCTCTCACAAGTGTTAGTGTTACGTGGGAGGAGGAGAGGGTTGTCCGTGTACATAAGGCAATTGTAACATTGTCTCAGAATTCCCAGATTCACCAACTGGGCAGGAGAGGACGCCAGCATCTGACCCTTCGACATGCTAGAAAGAATTATGAGTTGGTATGAGACAGAAAAGTAGTGGGCTTAGCAGGGACGTGGGCACTCCTGGGGGGGTTTGCAAGTGAGAGATTTGTATAATATAGGAGTGCTTGACCTGCAAAGAGAATGCTTATAAGACAAGGGATATGCTTATAAGACAAGTGCTGAGCTTTTTGAGAAGAAAAAGCTATTTGGAGCAAGTGCTGCACTTTTTAGTGTAGGTGTAAACTGTTTAGGTTCCTAACAGAGCAGTTCTAAGGGAAAAATTGAAGAACAGACTTTCTGGAGCCAGAAAGAGTTTAACCTTGTTTAACCGGTGCTGCCCGATGCTGCTCTAGTGGCAACTCCGCTATCATCGCTTAAAGCACGTTAAAGCGTGCTTGATAGCAGGGGCTGGAAAGAAGCAGGAATAGACCCAAAAAGGAAAATAAAAC
This sequence comes from Protopterus annectens, assembly GCF_019279795.1. Taxonomy (NCBI): domain Eukaryota; kingdom Metazoa; phylum Chordata; order Ceratodontiformes; family Protopteridae; genus Protopterus; species Protopterus annectens. Next base: position 1,889,694,667 of record NC_056725.1, read on the forward strand.
TACAGTTTCAAGTCAGTAACCACCTCCACGGGGGGCAGGGAACAGTAACCACCTCCACGGGGGGCAGGGAACAGGCAAGCAAAAACTGAGGGTAATGCTGCTCAATGCTAGAAGTCTAAATCTCAATTGGCTAAGCTTCTGGTGTCCTTCTAAGGGGATCCAGTATCTATTTGCCTAGGACGACATGGTTGACAGACCACAATGCTTTGCCAGAGATGGCCTGCACCTGTCACCCCTGGGATTCCAAATACTGGCTAAGAGTCTTGCTGCCCCTATAGTGCATTTTTAGACAACGTTTAAATGACAAATTCACCTTCATAACAGGAACAGGCAAGCAAAAACTGAGGGTAATGCTGCTCAATGCTAGAAGTCTAAATCTCAAAATGCACTCACTCTTGGCACTCCTTAAAATGGAGAACATCGATATCTGTGCAGTGACTGAAACCTGGCTCAAGGCTCCAGAGAGCACTCCTGCATTACCAGGCTATAACTCATGCCACACTTTTCAGCCATCTAACCTGGACCAGAACACCAAAGGCAGAGGTGCGTCCATATTCATTAAAGATATCCACACTTCCAGGCTAGTTGCACAGCATAATGCATCTGAGGTTGTCCAAGTGCAACTAACTCTGGGCAAAACTGCAATCTAAATTGTAGCTTACTAGAGATCCCCCACCATACCCCATGATTCCCACTCCTTATTTCTTGATATACTGGAAAATATTAGGGTTCAATCAAATACCCTAATAATGGGAGATTTCAACTACCCCACCATTAACTGGGAAAACTACTCATGTACCAACTCCTTCACTCAACACTTTCTGGAATTCATAAATTCCAATGCTCTGGATCAACTTATCCACACCCCCACCAGGGGCAACAATATCCTAGACCTAGTCATTACCAACATGAATGACCGGTGTTCCACACCTGAAGTCAACTCCTCGTTGGTCAGATCCGACCGTAAGCTAATCACCCTTGATATGTGCATCCCACCCCTAACCCACCATTAAGGAAACCACGGTAAAAAATTTCTCCAAAGCCAACTTCATGCTTCTTAAGACAGAAGTGGCGAATTTCATGACACTCTTGCAGATGGAAAATAAAGTTACGACTGGTGAATCCTACACAAATGCACTCTATAAAGACTTACACGAGTGCATGGATTGTACTATCCCAAACAGAAGCAAGACGCTATCCTCCAAAAAAAGGAAGCCAATCTGGTGGTCTCCTGCCATAATCAAACTCTACAACAGAAGGAAGAAACTGTTGCAAAAACGTAAAATCCCATGAGTGGAGGAGCTCCCTGGTCAGCCTCAGTAAGAAGCTGAGATCCCTTATAAGATCCTCCAAAGCTAGCTATGACAACAAAATTGCCACTGATTCTAAGGGAAACCACAAAGCATTCTATAGCTATGTCAAGAATCTCAATGGCAACACCCAGATCTGCTCTGAGTTACAGCACAACGGCACAACAATTACAGAACCAACTGATATTGCCAACATCCTGGCATATAGGTTCAGTGTTAACTTTACCCCCCTCTCACACCCTAAAGGGCCCATATCTATACAGGAAGAATGCAGAGTCCCTGTAAACACATCTATGCAGGTAAAAGCTGCACTCTCTAAAACCTAAAACACAACATCCATGGGACCAGACAACATCCCAGGCTGCATTTTACACGAACTTCAGAATGAACTGGCTCCTCACTTAAGCACCATGTTCAATAACAGCCTCACATCAGGATTTGTGCCCACTGAATGGTGCACAGTAACACTTATCCCACTCCACAAAGGGGGAGCCGCCACTGATCCTGGGAACTATCGCCCTATTAGCCTGATGAGCCTCATCTGCAAGGCTGTGGAATGTATCATCATGTAACTCATAAACAAAGACATTGATAACCTCCAAACTCTGAACCCCACCCAGTTCAGGTTTGTGAAAGGCAGATCATGCCTTCTGAACCTGATCAACCTCTTTGAGGCAGTCACCAAAGCTGTAGACGAGGGTAAGGTGGTTCACACAGCCTATCTTGAACTTGCCAAGGCTTTTCACACCATCCCTCATTCTGGAATTATAGCTAAACTTACTAAACTAGGTATAAATCCCTACATCACTAGACGGGGTGCCATCTGGCTCACTGACAGAACCCACACTGTAAAAGTTGTAGACTCCAAATATGACTTCAAACCAGTGACATGTGGAGTACCACAGGGTTCAGTCCTGGGACCTCTCCTGCTTGGTATCTACTTCTCTGAAGTACAGGCTAACACAGAGGGCCTCTGGCTAATAAAGTTTGCAGATGACTGCAAACTAGGAGCTGTAGTCGAGTCCCCCAATTATGTGGACATCCTACAGAAGGGCCTCACTGAGAAAGATGCCTGGTGTCAGAGGCATGGCTTCACTCTCAATGCCAAAAAGTGCATTGTCATCCCCTTTGGTAAAAAACTCTTTACCCATGAACTACCACATAAATGGCAGTCTACTTAATGCCGAATGTGTGATAAGAGACCTTGGGACCCAGGTTGACAGTAATCTCTCCTTTGATAATCACATCACCACAGTAGTCAGGAAATCCTTCTATGTGGCACACCTCATCACAAAAGGAATCTCATCCAGGAAAAAAAGAGGTCATTGTTCCCCTCTACTCGGCACTAATTAGACCCATTAAAGAGTACAATGCCCCTTTTGGAATGTACCTCACAAGACATCTGCAGCAGCTGGAAAGACCACAGAAGTACCTCACAAAGAGGATTACTGGCCTCAAACAAATGCCCTACACTGACCGTCTCAAAAAACTCCAGCTTTACTCTGTAGCATATCACCTGCTCCGAGGAGAGCTCTGTCTAACATATAAAGCTATGTTAAACCCAGAGCTGTTGGACATGCTACACCTAAAGAAATCCCAGTCCCTCCAAGCTACATGCTCTAGGGACCGAAACTTTGTCACCGCATTAAACAGGACATGCTGGAGGGATAGATTCCTGTCCCAGAGACTTCCTATACTCTGGAACAAGCTACCCATCTGTGTCAAGCAAAGTTCCTCATTAGCACTCTTCAAGAAAAACCTTGATGAGTGGATGGGAAGTAGGAAATACACCCCGGGGATCACTTCCTCTGCTCAACAGGGACACAGGAAATTAACTTTCTTGGGTGGCTTAGGCCAGGGAACCTTGTTGGCTAGGCTTACTTAGGCCCTTGGGCCAATAGCCTAGTACCTGCCTATCAACCTATGAACCTATGAGCAGTAAGTGGTGGAAACTCTAACACAGTCAATGTTGTGGAATGATAGGCCAATGAATTCCCATAAGAAAGAGCAATGGATGACACAGGAAGAAGCTGAAGAGAATATGTCAACGGAAGATGTTCTGGAACTTTCTGTAGAATGCCTGCAGGAAATGAAGAACAAAAAATGTGCCCTTAGTTTAGAAGAAAATGATCTAAGGGACAAGTTACTTGATTTAACAGAAATTGATAGACATATTAAGATAAATGAAATAAATAGATTACAGGAAGTCAATAAGACCCAAAATGTTAGAAGTTTGATAAAACGAACGAGCACAGTAATTACAACTATTCACAGAAATTCATATGATATAACAGATATAGATAGGATATAGTACTGTGCAGCTAAATTAATAACAGATAAAGTCTTACCACAAAAAACACAGGGCAATAAGGAAAAGGAAGGGAAGAAATCAAATGCCATTAAGGAAGTATCAAATAGCAGAAACTATAAAACAATTAAGAAAAGAAGTGTCACTATTAGAACAGTACAGAAGAGGGAAGAAATTAACTCGGAAAAATAGGCATGACAAAAGCAAAGTGCAGTATCAGAAGAGACCAGGATCTATTGTACGCTATTGCAATTAATAAACTAAAGATATCAGCACAGGCAGAAAACTTTAGAAGATATGCAGATAAATATAAAGGAAAGAACAAAATAAGCAAGTTTTATTGAGAATTGGGAAACAAGGCAAAAAAGAACAGAAATACAAAAAAGAAGAAATAGACACATTTTTGAGAAATATCTATGTAGAACATAACAAAGATACTAAATGAATAGAAGTAAAAGAAACAGTAAGAAGATCACATGTACTGAATATGAAATGGAATGAAGTAATGGATAGAGAAACTGAAACAACATTAAGAAAAATTCCTAACTGAAAAAACACAGGCCAAGATGCAGTACCTAACTTATGGTGAATAATATTAACATCTTTACATGAAGATTTAGCTGTGAGTAATAACTATTTATATGCACATCCCGAGCAGGCATTAACCCGGTGAACAACAGGAAAAATTATTCTTCTCTTTAAGAGTGAATCTACAAGCTATCCTAAAAACTATAGACTATTATACCATGACCCCCCCAAAACGTGCACACTGATTGGCCAGCATGCCTATTGTAAATCGAGATATACTAATGGAAAAAGGTCCGGTTGCCCGGACTTTTTTCCATTAGTATAACTCGTTTTAAACATGTCTCATAAAGGGTTTAACATGCGAGACAGTTTAAAATAAGCAACGGAGATCTCCGTTGCTTATTTAGCTGTCTCGCCATGTTAAACCCATTTAACATAGCGAGACAGTTTAAAACGGAGAAAGCAAGATCTCCGTTGCTTTTATGTCTCGCTATGTTAAATGAGTTTAACATAGCGAGACAGTTTTAAAATAAGCAAAGGAGATGTCCGTTGCTTATTTTAAAACTGTCTCGGTATGTTAAACTCATTTAACATAGCGAAAGACTAGAAAAAAGCAACGGAGATCTTGCTTTCTTTTGCTCAACTCTGATGTACTGCGCAGGCGCAGTACATCAGAACTGCCGGATGCCAGACATCTGGAAGGGCAGTAAACAGGCATTATACTATGCCATTATTTAAGAAAAGTAACAGTTTCTTTTCTTAAATAATGTCATATAATAGCAATAACTCACTTCTGGGTGTGGGTAATGCTAAATTACCCACGGTTGGCTTTGTTTGGTCCCGGGCTTCACCGGGACCAAACCACGCCAACCGTGGGTAAATTTAGCATTACCCACACCCAGGCATGGGTTATTGCTATAATAACTTGCCTACTGATAATGTATAAACTATAAATTGGAATTGCTTCTGTTAGAATTTATAGTCATTTAGAAGAAAACTCAACCATGGCAATAGAATAAAAGGGTAATAATAGAAGGTCATATGGAACAAAGGCTCATTTGTTGTTAAAGTCATAACAAGAGTTGTAAAAAAGGCAAGAATGTGACTATGGCATGGATAGGCTACAAAAAAGCATTTGACAGCGTCCCACATTCATGGATAAAGGTTTGCTTACAGATGTATTAGATCCTACATTGACTGATTATATTACAGTGACCATGAAACAGTGGCAAACCACTCTGCAGCTAAGCCATGACAAAGGGCAAAGTATTATCCCAGGGAAAAAATTCAAATGGGGATATTCCAAGATGACTCTTTGTCACCACTGCTCTTTTGCCTTGCCCTTAACCCATTAAGCTTTCTACTTAACAGAGTGAGTCATGTTTAAATTTTGGCTACCAAAAATCAACAAAGTGTAAAGACTATAATTTTCTTTTTGTGGATAATTTAAAACTGTATACTGCATCCCATGAGGAACTGAAAGCACAGCTGCAAGAGGTCAAAACTTATAAGAATGTAATTTGGTCTTGATAAGGGTGCAAAAGCACCTTTTAAAACAATGAAGCTGCAACATAAATAACATATCTGTCTGGGACAGGAATATGATATGAAGGAACTTCAGCAGAAGGGAGTGTATAAATATTTGGGAATTGATGAAGGATTGACACTAAAACATGAACAAATGTGAATAAAGCTTAGTAAGAAATATTTTAGAAGACTAAAATTCATACGGAAAACAGCCCTGACATCTAGGAACAAATATAAACAATATCCCTTATCCTGGTAAACCCTCTACCCCAACCCCTGTCCTAATAACTCTCCTCTTGAAACTGCCATCATACTTAACACCTATTTTATTGACTCTATTAGTAAATTAACTCAGTCATCTAATTCCTCTGACTTTACCCTCCCTTCACTGATTTCAAAGTCCCCTTTCTTTCAAACCTGTTCCCACTAACTATATAAAATGCTACTTTATAATTTAAAGCCATGTTTTCCCCCTGTTGATAATTTACCACCTCTTGTCTTAAAGATTTGTGCTAACTCTATAGCCTATCCCATCTCCATCTTTATTAACTGTTCCATCCATGAATCTACTGTTCCTACAATTTGGAAAAAAAATGTTACCATATCAGTCCATAATGGTGGTCACTCTATTGAACTATCCAACTACCAGCCAATAGCTATCCTGTCTCCTGTCTCTAAGTTGCTTGAAAAATGCACCCACAAGCAGCTGTTGGACTATCTCTTCCAAGAAATTTTACTTACTTCTACCCAACATGGATTTTGTTCTAACCACAGTACAACTACTGCTTTTATTTTCTTTACACATATAATCACTCAAGCTAGAGATAACAATAAAGTAGTTTATTGTCTTTTTCTAAACCTCTCTAAAGCCTTTGATACTGTCTTTCTCCCTAAGCTCCTTTCCAAATTCTTTAATCTCTCCCTCTCCCTCTCTCTTTCTTTGTTAATCCATCTCTTGGTTCTCTAGTTTTCTCACAGAAAAGTTATTTAAAATGATTGATTACACTGAATGTCACTGATCGACAGTCTTGTCTTTCTAACTGATACTGTTGACTGCAGCTTCTGTGTTAGTACCTAGTCTTAATGCCTTGTAAAAACAAAGTCTGGTTATTAACTTTCTTGCTCAATACTTAATAACTTGTCTATATAACAGATGACATGTACAATATTGTACAGGTTACAGCTTTAATGTCTTCTAGTTGCTTCTCATACAGCATGAAAGATGTTCTCAATTAAGCAAATCTCCCAAGAAATCAGATCAGATCTCACATATATACATTCTTATGAAAGCAGTCTTTTGGGAACTCACAAAGTCATTGCTTTGGTATTTTCTGATGTCATACAGTCTGTAAATTTTTAGGGAGTCTTTTTCCTGTTTGAGAATGTTTCTGTGTGAAAATAGTCTTTTGATACTCCACGCACTTGATGTCATGCAGTCTGTTAATAAGATCCTTTGTGTTCTTGTTTCAAGGTGAATTACGTAACAGTCTAGGAAGTCTGTTGATTCTTGTACTTCAGTCCTTATCTGTTTCAATTGAAGCTTGTTATGCACAACTGAATACCTCTTTTACGAGTTATCCATATCAGCCTTTTTCTCAAGCAGTGCCAGCATGTTACACTTAGAGATGAATACCATAGCTGAGACAGTTTAACCCTTTAATATGAACATGCATCTAACTGACTATATTATTCTTACATATATTATAGCAACATAAGTGTATATGTATCTAACTAGTAAACAAAAGTGCATGCATTGATAAATCTCCAAATATATATATCTAACAATTCCCAATTGTTTTAATACACTGATTTACATGAAACACATTGGGAAACAAAATCTTTTGTTGTTTTGATACAGCAAGTTAACACACAGTTCCATATTATTAACTCAATGATAACAAGCATTACTATAACAACTTTTCTTTAGAAGACCATTCTGTAAAAATGTTTTACCAGTTATGAGCTGTATTTTGCACTTGCTGAATATGACTCTATAGAGTGATTTTACATTGACAATGCTTGTGAATTTTATTGCAAAGGTACTGCAACCTTGTTTTTTTTAAATAAACACATATGTCATAAATGTCAAGCTTTGACTTGTTACTATACATACAAATGAACTGAGGAATAATTTCTGTGAATGTTTTAGAATTTGAATGCAAAATTGTCCATTTACACTGATAAAAAACATGTTTTATACGCTGAAGAATGTTTACATATTAAACCATTTACTGTACAGCATACGGTTGCTTGCACAGAATGTTTCTGTATTTGTACATACACGGACTGTAATGTACACTCAGTCTAGTTTACAAATTTAGTATTAAACTGAAGCCTGCTAATTAAACATTACTGAAACATTAAAATGTATTCTTGGTATTTGTGTTTTACTACTGTACATGTTGATGGTACTCTAATTTCTTAATGAAAATAAAAAAGGCATGGCTGTCTTTTAATAATTACTAAATAATTTACACAGACAAATATATTTTTTCTTGTACCTTTATTTTAGTTCCTTTTGCAGTACTGTTTACACAGTCAGTGTAGATTAGCCCTTCCCTCTGTTGGATGCAGCATTTTATTTGCTTTATGCTGTGAGAATTGAATGTATGCCTGCCCTCTGGCTGTTAGGGACCTGCATAATTTATTTTAACTGCATATCATGGCCCATTTACTGGCTGTTTTTTTGTGTTTTTTTTTTTTTACTTTTAGCATTTACCTGCAAATAGATTGTTAATGACACATGTGCACAATTGTGAAGTTTTATTACAATTACCAAATCGGGTTTCTGTAGACTCTCTTGCTTTTTGCTTAGTGCAACAACTGCACACTTAACATTTATGATTTAGCAACAATAATGTTTTAGAAAAATGTAAGCCAACCTGGCCTAGCAACCAATCTAGTTTTTTGACCTTATAAATTTCAGTACTGGTAACATTTTATCTCTCCAACATTCCTTGTTACTACCCATCTCAGACTGGGAAGATCTGATCTCAAATAAAACAAAATGTCTTATTTTGTTCCTTTCTGCTCATTCCAGACTCTTAAACCATAGTACATCTCTTAATGCCTTTAACACTGTTTTTACCTTCAGTCATTTGTTAATACACTTGCAACTTGATATTAGAATATAGTTGTAAAACACTTAGAACTATAATAAGTATTTGTAATTTGCCTATACGCATACATTTTAAACTTAGGTTTTATTTGTAGTATTATGTAGTCAGTATAACCTTACATTACTAACATTGTTTTGATTACTGTTTTTGTTGGAGTCTCTGCTATTTTTAATGCTATTACACAATTACAAAATATTGTAAGAAACAAAATAGATATTGACTTAACAAGCACTTGCTTAAAACAGATATATTTACATTATTTAGATTTGCTGCTGTCTGCCCTTTGCTCTTGTGCATTTTAAACAGATGCTCTTTAGGTGAAAATAAAATACATGCATGTCAGCCTTGTAACCTCATGTCTTTACTTGTTTTTAACTATTCTCATTTGATTTTTATGACCTAGAACTGTTCTGTTATTTGAAATGGTAATTTTGAAATTATTTAATAGCTTAGCTATGAGAGATTGCCCCTATGTGTATGCTACGAGAACAGCATCATACGTTTTACATTACTGTTTAACTGATAAGTGTCTTGCTTTAACTGAATGAATGCTTTAAAACATTTGGGAATAAAAATTTGTATGTTAACAATTTTCTAATCATAGAGTAGAATGTCATAAATTATTTTTTATTAGCCTAGCTAACTGCTGTTGCTTTAACTTTTTACTAACCGGATTATTTTTGTCTTATGATTTTGCACCGGCTGTCTGATGTTTCTCAGTATTCTGTTCTGCTGACTCTAAAGCTCTTATGCACGTCTGACAAAGTGTTTGCATATGTTGTCTAAACTTTCTGAACTCACTCTGTCTGTCTCTTAGAAGTTTATTAAACATTTCTCTCAGGTCACCATGAACCTCACTTCTGTTCTTATCTGTTTTGTATTGTATAGTGGTTCTATGCCACTTTTGTCTAACAAAATGTACGTACACAAGATTCTGTCAATAACTGACTTGACTGCTGTTGTAACTCTGAAATTAACATTGCACATGTGATGACAGGACATAATGCAAGTGTATGACCCTTATCTAGTTGTTTACCATTAACAATGGTCTGAAGTCTACTTTTATGACATTGCACACAGAAAGCAGTTTCATATGACTTACACAATAAACATTTACTGTCATACCAATCATGTTCCTCTTTAAGATACCAGTCAAATGTAATCCATTTACATATTTCCTGACAGTAAACTTGCCCTAATAAGGTTTTACACTTGCTAATATGCTGTTTATACAATTTATGTCATCCATTTACATATTTCCTGACTGTCAACTTGCCTTAATAAGGTTTTACATTTGCTAATATGCTGTTTATACAACTGATGTAGTCTATCTAAAATTGACACAATAATAGTAATATCGTCTTTACTATCTTTTTACTAGCCTGATTTCCGACATTCATGCTGTCATGTAACCACAAAAATTTGCTTACCAAAGTCCACAAAAACTTCAGCTGACACTTTTGTAGTCACTTGAAAAGCTGGTGAAATGAAGTTGGCAGTGGCAAATTTGAATTTGAAGTGTCACCAGCCTGGAGAATTTATGGCATTGCATACTTCCTCCACGGCAGTCTTTCTCTGGATTTAGACATCTGAGGAACTGAACTGCTGCAGACTGTGGAAATTGAAGTGCTCCTATTCTGGACTCAATCACGTGCATAAATATTAGTTACTGCACTTTTACTGAAGTGACCTTGTACAAGGCACAGACACCCCTCCTTCTGTGTTCGGGTTACCATTGAAAAGTTATTTAAAACGAATGAATGATGGTCTTGGTAGCATGTTACAGACCACCCTCCCAATCTCAAGAACCCCACTCAGCCTTCCTGAAGACATTGGAGGATATGAATGTATCACAAAATACCATCATACTGGGAGACTTCAACTACCCAAACATAGATTGGGTACATTATTCTAGCCCTAATACCCTAGCCCAAAGGTTCCTGGAATTCATAAATTCGAATGCACTGGAACAACTAGTCACCTCTCCCACTAGGGACAAAATGCTCCACACCGGAAGTATACCCCTCACTAGTGAGATCTGACCACAAACTAATCACCCTGGATATACATATCCCACCTCCACCCCCAGCACAAAAGACCACAGTGAAAAACTTCTCAAAAGCAGACTTCACTCTTCTTAAGACTGAGATGGTATCCTTTAAGCCCACTGTGCCAGTGGATACCACATCCCACAATGCCGAATCCTTCACAAATGCTTTCTATGGACATCTCCAAGAATGCATGGATCATGCAATCCCAAATTAATCCAAGTCCCTCTCCACCAAAGGCAAGCGTCCTGTCTGGTGGACCTCAGCCATTAACAAATTGTATAACAAAAGAAGGAAGCTACTGCACGTCAGAGCAAAATCCCATGAAGGGAAGACATCTCTGATCAACATTAGCAGAAAACTACGTTCTCTCATAAAAACATCCAAGGCCAACTTTGAGAGAAAAATCGCTAAGGACACTAAAGATAAACACAAAGCCTTCTTCAGCTATGTTAGAAACCTGGGCGGAAACCCTCAGATATGCTCAGAGTTGGTTCACAACAACAAAAAATACACTTAACCCACAGATATTGCCAACATTCTGGCTGACAGGTTCAGTGCATATTTCTCCCCTCCCTCACCCCCAAAAGAAGAAATACTTATCCCAGCTTAATGTAATCTCCCTGTCATCTCAGATGTCCAAGTGAGAACCACCCTAAACAAAGCTAAAAACACAGCATCAATGGGACCTGATGGTATCCCGGGTTGCATGTTACGTGAACTCCAAGAGGAGCTAAACCCACACATAAAAATGCTATTTAACCTTAGCCTTACTTTGGGATATGTACCTGAACACTGGCGTACAGCAACAGTGGTCCCACTCCACATAGGGGGTGCCTCTACAGACCCTGGAAACTACCACCCCATAAGCTTAACCAGCCTGGTCTGCAAAGCTATGGAAAGAATCATTATGGAACTCATAAACAGAGACATAGGGGACCTACAGACACTTGACCCCACCCAGTTCAGCTTTGTAAAGGGCAGATCCTGCCTTTTGAACCTGGTTGACTTTTTCGAAACAGTCACTAGAGACATTGATGAGGGCAAAGCAGTCCATACAGCCTACATGGACTTGGTTAAGGCCTTCAACACAATACCCCACTCAGGCATCATAGATAAGCTCAACAGCTTAAACGTAAACCCTTATGTCACTAGATGGGTTGCAAACTGGCTAAAGGACAGAACCCATAAAGTTAAAATCGCTGGAGCAATGTCATCAAAGCCAGTCACAAGTGGTGTCCCACAGGGATCTGTCCTGGGACTCCTCTTGTTCGGCATTTATTTCTCAGATGTTAAAGCAAACTTGGGAGGGCTGTGGCTGACAAAGTTCGCAGATGACTGCAAACTAGGCGCCATAGTCGATACACCAGCGGACACATACATCCTACAAAAAGGCCTCACAGAAACGGACAACTGGTGCCGGAGTCACGGCCTTAAACTAAATGCCAAAAAATGTATAGTCATTCCCTTTGGGAAAAACAAAGTACCCACAAATTATCACATAGACAGCAACCCACTGAGTACGGAAAAAGTAATCAGAGACCTAGGGACCCAAGTCGACAGCGACCTCTCATTTGACACCCACGTTGCCAAAGTGGTTAGAAAAACATTCTGCCTTGCACACCTCATCATGAAGGGATTCACATCCAGATCCAAGGATGTCATTGTACCCCTATACTCCTCCCTCATCAGACCCATGATTGAGTACAATGCCCCATTTGGTATGTACCTCACCCGGCATTTGCAACAGCTGGAGAGACCACAAAAGTACCTCACCAAGAGGATCAAGGGTCTCAAATATATGTCTTATTCTGCCAGACTAAAGAAACTTCAGCTCTATTCAGTAGCATACCGCCTGCTCAGAGGTGATCTCTGCCTGACGTACAAGGCCATGTCCAATCAGGATCTGATGGACATGCTCCACCTCAAAAAATCCAAATCCATCAGGACCACGAGAGCTAAAGACTTAAACCTCGGCACAAGTATGAATAGGACATGCTGGAGGGATAGATTCATAACCCAGAAGCTTCCCATGCTTTGGAACAAGATCCCAGTTCGTATTAGGCAGAGCCCCTCACTGACTCTCTTCAAGAGAAATCTTGATGAGTGGATGGGAGATCGTAAGTTTACCCCAGGGGTCACATCTGTGTCACTGCTAGACAGGGGCACAGTAAACTAATTCTATTATATAAGGGGACCTTCACTGTGTCACTACCAGACAGAGGCACAGTATTCTAAATTTATTCTGTACATTTTTGTACCATTTCATGGGGTGGCAAAGCTACATTACTATGGCTAGGCTTACAAATGCCCCAGGGCAGATAGCCTAGTACTATACTATGAAACTATGAAACTATAATTGCAGATGCGCAGATGTCTGTGCTAAACATTTCAGTGCCTTATAGAAATAAATGCAAAGCAGCTTTTGCATGCTGGAACCAAAGTCTGATTATCTGCTGTTTTAGTGCCTTGTAAAAAACAAAGTCTGGTTAGCGCACATAAACTTTTCAGTCTATTAACCTTCTCAGCAATATATTATTATATTTCTTGCACAGAGTACTAAAATAACTTGCCTATATAACAGATGACATGTACAATACTGTACAGGTTACAGCTTTAATGTCTTCAAGTTGCTTCTCATACAACATGAAGGATGTTCTCCATTAAGCAAATCTCCCAAGAAATCAGATCAGATCTCACATATATACATTCTTATGAAAGCAGTCTTTTGGGAACTTTCAAAGTCATTACTTTGGTATTTTCTCATGTCGTACAGTCTGTTTATTAAACAGAAGTGTATATGCATCTAACTAGCAAACAGAAGTACATGCATTTATAAATCTATAAATAAATATATCTAACATCAACAACAAATAAAAAGAGAGCGTGCAGGAGTGTAAAATCTACTAGTAACACAAAAACACTCCTGTAACTAACTCAAACATGCAGAAGCACAAACCAGGCCAAAAGTTCACTCAGCAATTTAATGGAAAACAAGTGCAGCACCTAACAGTTGTTGTAGTGGTACATAAAATCAATAAAGTAAAACCATCTGGGGTGACTGTAGGTGAAGAAAACAACTTCAGACATTTGTATAAACGTTTGTCTTTGCAGTACCAGCAACTGCAAAAGACATTGGACAAACTACAAGCCCCAGCTGGCTTAGCGGCTTCTCAAATGGTGAGGATGACGTCATCTTATGTTCCCTTTGACCTGAATGGGAAAGAAACATTGGGTTCACAACGAGCAGTTAGATTATTTTCCTTGAACAGTATTCCATGTGGGCAGCAAGTTAACATCAACCACACACAGAAAAACTCCAGGAAAATTTGCTTTAAATGATGGGTACAGGATGAGCCCCTATTATTTACGGAAGCAAGACAAACAAGAAATTTGGACATTCATCAATGGGTTAAGGACTTCAAAATTAATATAAGCAAGGTAGGTAATTTACAAATAGACAATGCATACCTTGCTGAGTGTATTAAACAGCAGAGAATATCGAAGGGGCTGTGAATGAGTAAATTCCCCAATGGTCTGACTGTGGGACAGCAAGAGTCAGATGAACTTTAATCATGTTCGAAAGACATGATGTGGAATTACTTCCATTTTATTATTAAAATAAAAAATAATAAAATGAATGGATTGATAGAGGACATTAACAAACTTAACAGTGATATTTTAAATAATGCAAGTTTTATTCATTTTGAAAGTAAACATGACAATATTTTTAGTAAAATTGAGCAACAGGTTAAAGACAACATTAATAGAAAAAAGGAAACTCAGGAGGGATGAGTTGGAATATAAATACAAAGAAGCTTACCAGCTTCCTAAAAGCTATTATGGTGACAATGTACTAAATAACCATGAGGTTGACTACACAAATGGAACAGGTTCAGTAGGTTATGAAGTTAGGGGAGAGACTGATGAAGTACAGATTGAAAGTTTTAACGGAGACCATGATGGGGTTTTTGACCGAGAATATCCACCATTACGTAGGTATGAAAGAATTTTAAATCATGACAGGAACAGACAGAATTTTTTAGGGGGATAACAGACCCTAAGAGGGAGGGCCCAGAGAGGTCCCAGGAGGTTTTGGAACAACAAGAACCACAACAGATACTGAGTAATAAAATACCCCAGTGGTGTTATTTCCAATTTCAATGGCAAACTTTTGAGCTTAAATGGTTTCAGTATTTTTAATTACATAGAACAACCAGTTACGGCTACCCATTTTTCTTTATTTGAAAAAGGACTTAAATTTGCTCTGCTAGGAAGCCGGACATAGCAGGGGTTATGACTGAAATGAAACTTTATACTAGAAAGCTCAACCTGCGTTTATTTTTTCAAGACACAGGGGAACAAACTGGGTATTTACCCATTCAGTAGGTTTAGGAAAAGAAGTTTGTTTAGCCCCCCTTTGTACCCTGTTTTAGCTCATTATAAGAAAGTTTTTACTAGGGAAATATTTTATGAATTCCATAGCCACAGGGAAAAATTCCATAACCTTACTAAGGATGAAGTGACACTCCTTAACCAGGTAAGAGGTACTGACACTATGCATGTTATGAAGCTGGATAAGGGGGGGAGGAGTAGTCCTGGTAGGCAAAGTTAATTATGTCAATGACATCACTAATATGTTGCAGGATACTGATAAGTGTGAGGTGGCCTCCTTGAATAAGATTAACATTTCCCATAGAAGGGTACAGTTGTGTTTGGAGGACAGTTTGTTGCAGGGGGTGATTAATGAAAAGTTGTTTAATTTCTTACAGAATAAACATCCTTACATCCCCACTGTCTTCGGCATACCTAAAGTACATAAAAATGTGTTACACCCCCCCTCCCTTACAGACTTATAGTGGCAGCACATAATAGTTGCACCTATTCTCTAGGGATGTTTGTTGACCGGCTTCTCAAGAAGACATTGTCCAGAATAGACTATACTATCTGACTCTTGGGACTTTTTGTCCCAGATACAAAATTAATTTTTTGAAGAAACCACGGGATTCTCAGCTATTGATGTAGTTGATTTGTTTGGGTCCATTCCTCATGACACTAGACTTGAATTATTCCAAGAGGCTCTGTTGCAATATAGTGACTGGAATGCCAACATGATCAATCTAGTTTTGGAATTAATGGAAGTAGTCCTTAACAATAATTATTTTGTTTTTGAGGAGGAATATTATAGGCAGTCAAAAGAGGTTGCCATGGGGTTGAGTTGTGCCCTGATGTATGCAAACCTGGTTATGATAATGTGGGAAAAATGTTTTATCTTTGGAACTGATTTTGCAAACAACTTACTGTACTTGTGATACCCTGATGTTTTTATTTTGTGGAAGGGACGATTTGTAGTAGCTGACAATTTTGTTGACTACATCAATAATATATGTGATTACTTTAAATTTACACACACTTATGATTCCACTACTATTAATTACTTAGACATTAACATTACTAGGGATGCAAATACGAACACATTCATATTAAAGGTTTATCGCAAACCAAGATACTCAAATAGTTTTTTAAGTTGCAAGAGTCATCACCCCTTTTACATCAAGAAGAATCTTATGAGAGGTCAGATGATTAGGGGGGGGCTTGTATAATTTCAACCCTGCATTGTTTGAAGAGGGAACTAGGTCAGTTAATTCAAATGTTTAATGACAGAGGTTACCCGGAGGGCTGGGTTTGTGAACTGGGTATGGACATTCTGAGTGGGTGGGGTACTAGATACTCCCCTTTGTTGGGGGGTGCCCCCACCTCGAAATAAGCAACCTTTCTTGGGGGTTAGTTCCACTCACTCACATTTCATGGTTACTTATTACGGTTCCTTCGGTCACAAGATTAGGGACATTCTCAATAAAAACTGGGTTATTTTGGAGGGTAATGAGGACCTGAATCAGTCCCTTGGTAAAGGACCATCATTTTCATATAAGTTAGAACACAATATGAAACATCTCCTGGACCATACCCTTTTAAATACAATGGAAAAAAGGAGAACAAAGAAATGTGGTAGATGTAACCAGTGTTCACTTATTTTGAAAAATATAGAAATAGTGATAGGTGACCTGCCGCAGAGAATTTACTTGGCAGGGGGGAACTGTCAAACCAAGGGTTTGGTTTATGTAAGTGTTTGTCAGGGGTGTAATATGTTTTACATAGGCAAAACTGAAAGACCCCTGAGAAAAAGGATTTACGAACACTCATATGCTATGGAAACACATAACCACAGCAATGCTTTGCACAGACATTCACTGAAATGTGACAACTCTACAGGATATATATTTGGCATTTTAGAGGTGGTCAGATACAATGAGAGGGGAGGAGATTGATGTAATGAATTAGCGAGAAGCGAATTGATGTGGCAGTTGTCACTAAATGCCACCCAACCACCAGGTATCAATAACTACTTGTCTTTGGTGCCTGTACTGAAACAAAGGGCATTTAAGTTATAAAGGTACTTTGTAAGGTTTGAAAAACAATTCAGCTAGAAAGTAAAGAATATACATAAAACACACATTTCTTTACAAATATACCAGCAGGTGTAATTCTCAATTTTCAATTTTAACCTGTTTCTTTAAAATGTTAATTGTTTTTAAATGTTAATTGATTTTGATTAAGCTACTATTTATACCATGATGCAATGCTTTTCTATGGTTTTGAAAAAGTCTGTGACTAGATCAGACGAAAGTGCTTACTTTAATTTCTGCATTGGATATTTATGCAACAGATGGTTTTACTTTACTGATTTTATGTACCACTACAACAACTGTTAAGTGGAATTTTAAGACTTTGCTGCGCTTGTTTTCCATTAAATTGGTTGGTGAACTTTTGGCCTGGTTTGTGCTTCTTGGTGTTTGAGTCAGTTACAGGAGTGTTTTTGTGTTAACATCAACAACAGGCAGCAGTCTATTAGATGGCTCTCTTTATCTTCTCCCTTTCTCCCTGTAAAGACGTGTTCATCAAGGTTCTATCCCAGGCCCTTTGTTATTCAACATTTTTACAAACCACCTGCACACCTCTTGTTCAAACTATTCTCTCACAATATGCTGAGTCCACAATCATCTCCCGTTCTGATCTGTCTGATTTACACAGCATAACCCAAAGCTCATTTAATTTTTTTGAAAACTGTCTTACTCATAATCAAGTCTTACTTAATCCAAAAAAAAAAAACCCAGACAAACTTCTTCTTTTCCTTTCTAAATCTTTCTTTCACCTTAAACCTACCTTTTCTATCACATCCCTTAACAGTACAATCATTAATGTGGAGTCACATACCAAACTCCTGGGTGTTATAATTGATGATCAACTCAAATTTGACCTACACACCCATCGCTACATTATGAAGACACACCAAAAACTTGCCTAATTATACAGAAATGGGAAATTTCCCACCAATGACTCTAGACTCTCTCTAGCTTATGCCTGTCTTCTTCCTTGTCTTTTTTATGCCTCTCAGATTCTAACTAATTTACAGTCTTCAATAAAATCTAAACTAAAAGTTACTTACAATAAAGGTGCAAGGTTTGCTGCTAACCAGTCCGTTAAGTCCCACCACTGCCTCCCTCTCAAATCTCTTAACTGGCTTCAGTTCCATCATCATCTGCTTATCATTCACTCCATCCTTAACAATCCTACCTTCTGCCCTGGCATATCTTCCCTCATCTCTTTCTATACCCCATCTAGGACCCTTTATAGTTCTGATCAACAAACCTTGGAAATATATAAGCCCAAAAGAACAACTGATCATCAACTGTATAGCTACTTTATTGCTCAAACTTGGAACAAACTACCCCTTTCCATCAGAATAATTTCTAGTTCTCATGATTTCAAAAATGCTCTAAAAGAATACTGGCTAAACTTCTGGACATGCCCCTGTATAAATTCCAACTGAAATTAAATTTCTCTTTTCTCCTTCTTTTGGTATTGTACTTCTCTTATTACTACTTTATACTACTCTGCAAAGTTTGTATCTTTTATTACGTCTTCACTGTGCTTGTATCTGCTTTCATATTCCATTATCTCCAACTTTTTATTTCATACTTCCTTCTCTTATCTTTAATTTTTGCTATTTTCTTTCTGTCCACCCTGTCTTTACCTAACTCTTTGCCTGTCTACTCTTCATACTTTTCAGTTGTAAATGTAATTCTTTCTTCTTTTTTATTTAATATATCTACTTTTTAATGAATGTTTTTAATGTTTGTATTACTCTAAAAAGCATGGTCATTTTAATATTTTTCATTTTCAAAAGTGTTCTGTATTAGAGATGTTCCACCCAGGCTTACTCTGAAAAAGGCCTCATGCTTAATTGGACATTCCCCATCAACGATTGTCAAGTGGAAGTAGAAATCAAACCAGTAGACAAAATCAGGCAGCAGCTGAATGTGCCAAAAAAAAAAGAATATAAGAAGAAGAAGGATCAGATGAGAAGGAAAGAAAAGAAATGTGGAAAAGTCATAAATATAATTGCCAGTACTCCTGGAGCAATCTCATGTCAATCAGGATATGACTCAGAAATGGAATGGTTAAGAAGAGGTGAATTTAAATCAAAAGATGAAAGGTTAATACTGGTGGCCCAGGATAGTGGACTACATAAATGCTGGTTTACAAAATCCATTGAACATATCAGAGAAACAGACAGATGCAGGCTTTGTCCTACAGAATAGGGAACAGTCACACATCTTGTTGCTGGGTGTGATGCACTAATTGCAGAGGGCCTGTATACTGAAAGGCATAATAATGTAGCAACGCTGTTGCATTGGGGATTATGCAAAACATTACAGTATTGAAGTAGCTGAGAAGCATTGGATACATGAGCCACAAATCATTATAGAGATAATATCACTCAGATTCAAAAATTCTATTGTTCCTAAGATTATCAGTGGATAGGTAATTTTAATCCACTTGATAAATAGCTAATTTCCCTCTCCTTGCTAAAATAATTGAAAGACACGTTTGCAACATAAGCCTTTAATTCTTGTAGGGGCAAGAGCTTTTGGGTGCACAACATGGCTTCACAGTGTGGTAGGCATTTCCATATTTATTCAGAAATTATATAACTTCTAGACTAAAGTTATGGAACTCTAAATTACCCTTAACAAGACAGATTGTCACTGTATTGTTTGCTGCAGGACACCATTCATGATTTGAGGACATCACAATGGATTCCTAAAAGTTCTCACTGAACTACCCTTAATGAAAAATATCTTTATGTTTAGGAGATTTCAATTATCCTTTGAATAAGTGGTGTACCTACACCTCAAAAGCTCATTATGCCCAAATATTCCTGGATATAATAAATGGCATTTCCTCAGAATATAATTAACCAGGCCATTAGGGACCAGAACATTCTCGACCTAGTCCATAGTGACCTAACAGCAAAGTGTACCATATGCATTGTATGACTGTTTTTGGTTAAATCAGACCACAAACTAGTAACTTTCTCTTTTAAAGCTACATAATCTACCATTGTAAATAATTCTGAATTTAAGCACTTTAAATGTGCAAACTTACTTAAATCCTATGACAAACTGTCAATGTTTAATCACAGTTTCACCAACCCCTTTGCAGCTTCAGCTGATATTTATGGAGCTGAGTTCTACTTCCACCTCAGTAACTGTATAGATCTGTTAGTCCCCACAATTACTTAATATAGTGGTACATTTAAAAAAAATAAACCACTTTGGTGGTCTACTGGTATAAATAAGCTATTTAACAGAAGAAAATGCTTCTGAAGTCCTATATCAAATCAAAAGCAGCACACATTAAAGACTCTATCAATAGGTCAGTAAAGAAGGTAAAAGCTAAACATGTGCTATAACTATCAGTGTATGTAAAGAATATCTATAAATCCTTTGTTAGTTACATTAGGAAGTTGAGAAATAACACCCAACAATGTTCTTAACTAATCCTAAATGCTAACACCTGTGCTTGTGCTAAATATATAGTTAATTATTTTTAAACAGATTTAGTAGTAACTTTACTCCTAAAACAGTAATTGAAATTCTGCATATTCCTGAGTCCCATGCAGCCCTAAGATCATTATGGAGCAGGTCCTGATGGCACTATCAAAAACTAAAACTACCTCTTAAATGAGCCCAGTCAATTTACTCAGATTCCTAACATATAGCTCCAAGTATACCATCAATAAATGCCTCATGCACATGTTTAACTTAAGCGTAATAGCAGAGTTTGTACCCAAGGTGTAGAAAATAGCTATTATAGTGCAACTTCACAAAGTTGGCCATACCATAGATCCCAGGAACTATAAACCCATCAACCTAACTAGACTAATTTGCAAGGCCATGGAACATATCATCTCTCAGTTCATAAACATGATATTTAAAGCTGATACAACTGGACCCACAACAGTTTTGAGTTTGTTAAGAATATGTCTTGTCTACTTAATTTAGTAAATTTCTTTGAAAAGGTCACAGATGGATAATATCAGGTCATGCACCTTACCTGCATCTGACCAACTAATTGTAAATAAGATAAAAGATCTCATGGTAGACTCTTACTTCATTAGATAGGTTGCAAATTGGATGAAAGATAGAACCCACATAATTAAGGTGACAGTAAGAAAGTACTAGTGGAGTACCCCGAGGCTCATTGCTGGGATACATCCTTTTTGGCATACTTTACACTCAGGATTATAGCTAACTATATTTGCTAATGGCTGCAAGCTGGACCCTCTGGATGTAAAATGCTACAGCAAGAAATAATCCTTACAAACTAATGATGTACAGAAAAGAAAATTAAATTAATGTGAAAAAGTGTGATATTGTCATGTTTGGTAAACACTTCCCATCTAAAACATATAACATAACCAGTAATTTAGCCCTAAGTGATACTGTAGTCAACAACTCTCTCTCCTTTTACCACTGTGTAACAATAGTAGTCAGGAAATTCTTCTCTCTAGCTCAAATCATTTCTAAAGGCATCTCATCCAGGTCAAAATATCATTCCACTGTACTCAGCTCTAATTAAACCAGCTACAGTATTAATACCTTTTTGGGAATGTGCCTAGCCAGACATATTGTGCAAGTAGAAAGGTCCCTAGGGGTCCTAACTAAAATGATTATTGGTCTAAAATTCCTTAGCTACTAAGCCAGGTTTTAAGGCCAGCCAATATACTTGCTATCTTGTGGCCTCTGTGAGGAGATCTATGTCATACACTCATTGTCACCAGAAACTCTACCCTACTTCATCTCTTGTGCCTCCATAAGAAAAATACCTCTAAAAGGACTTGAACTAAGGATCGAAACCTCCACCAACATATACAAAAAGCACAATGGAGGGACAGCTTTGCTAACTAACTGTTACCCCATCTCTGGAACAAATTGCCTTTACATTTTTAGTAGAGTGACACCATCACATCTTTCAAGAGGAACCTGGACTGTTGTATGCATATCCACAAATTCATCCCTGATCTGACCAGTTTTGCCCTCCTAGAAGTGAGAGGTACATCCTGAGGGTGGGTATTGGCATGGCACAAATGCTTTCCTGCTTTACTTGCCTTGTAATTTCTGTAACCTTATGATCCTTTATTAATTTCCTCATCCCTTGTAAATCTTCCTTAAAATGTATTATCGAAGTTTTCTACTTTCATTCCATTCAGAACTGCACCACTGCATTAATTAATGATGCCTGTGGTTAACGCATGAACTCAAACAACAAATGCATAATAGGGACAAGACTTGGAAACTGAGAAAAGCAATACACTTCCAACTGGACCTGAGGGTCTATATCATATATTCGAAATTCCAAAATATCGAACACTATAAGCTCAAATGTGGAATTTCAAAATATAACATTGAGCACTCAGAATAGCGAATTTTCGCCCAGGGAAAAAAATTGCTGTTTTGAAAAACATACACACAACACAAGCACACCAAAATAAATAAACCACACACATATACTTAACAAAACCCTACTTCTAACCCTACACTAAACCGTACATATATTCCTATCTATCCACTAACCGTAACCTGCATCCTAACCCTAAGGTCCATAACTATCGCACACTTACCCTACGAAACTATACACAAACAAACTAATAAAGACACACACATACACTTAACAAAACCCTACTTCTAATCCTACACTAAACCATACATACATTCCTATCTATCCACTAACCTTAACTTGCACCCTAACCCTAAGGTCCGTAACTATTGCACACTTACCCATACGAAACTATATGCAAACAAACTAATTAAAACACACACATACACTTAACAAAACCCTACTTCTAACCTTACACTAAACCATACATACATTCCTACCTATCCACTTACCTTAACCTGCACCCTAACCCTAAGGTCCGTAACTATCGCACCACAGTGGAGGAAATAGCGAAGCCACAGAACGACCCACCGAAATCTTGCCTTAGTTAAGAATTCGATGTTCCAGGGCTTTGATATTTTCATCATTTGATGTAGTTGGTTCGATATTATAACATTCGAAGTTTTGCAACTTTGATGTTATAATATAGACCCAGACCTTAGTGCATTTCCTATTTAAGAAGTACAGTTAGAAAACAAGTAACAATCCAAAGTTCTATTAGAAAAGCAGTCAAAAGCAACGTAAAGTCCTGCCAACATCCCTGGTTGCAATCATCTCTGCTGAAGCTTCATACAAAAAGGTGAAGAAGTACTAAAAGAGTTATTCACCTCACAGGTCAGGTCCCAAACAATCTATCCTACCCTACCATGTCAGCAGCTATTATTCAGTTTGCTACATATAATCACATCTTCAAATTCTCTTTCAAAACATTGTCTAGTTTTATTGGTTATAAATCAATTCTGAGCATGACTCTGACTTGCCTCCATATCTGTTACATTGCTACAACTCACATTCCTTGGGTAAAATACTGTTGCTTATAAGTCTAAGTCACTCACCTAACATTTCAATTTATCTCTTTGAAATAGGTTTAATAGGTTTATAATAAGGGCCTTGAAATCAGATGACACACTGATATCACTCAAATTCAACAATTCTACTGTTCCTGCAGATTATGGGTCCATAGGTAATCTTAAGTCACTTGATAACATAACTAATTTCCCACTCCTTGCTAAAATCATTGAAAGACAAGTTTTACAACCAAAGTCTTTAATTCTTGCAGGGGCAAGAGCTTTTGGGTGCACAATATGGCTTCACAGTGTGGTGGGCTTTTCCATATTTATTCAGAGATAATATAATGTCTACACTGAAGTTATTGAACTCTAACTTACCCTTGACAAGACACAGTTTCATTTTATTGTCTGCTATGGGACACCATCCATGATCTGAGGACATCACAATGGATTCCATGTCATACAAGTTGTACTTTACTTTTACTTTAAACTTCTGCTGCCTTCTGCATTCCTCAATAAGATGTATACTTTTTAATCATGGTTTGAATCCTGATGAATACCAATCATGATCCCTCTTTGTGCAATCTACTGGCATATTCAACTCCTTCAGGATGAGAGCCATTTTCAGCCTATTCACTTCCTCTGAAGTGAAAGCTAATTACAGAGACTATAATGCAATTATCCATCAGAGCATTTTGCTTTAAGGTCCCACCCCCACCCAAGTCCGGAGGCTGTACCGAAGAGCACCACTGTGCATACCTCCTAACCTCTTAGAGCAAGAAATCTAGACAAAGCCATAAATAAAAGTGGGACAAAGGCCCAAAAATAGGGCAAAGTTTTAAAAATTACTCTTACAAACTTAGAAAGTTGATAGAGTAACAGGTTTTGCATTAGCATGAATTTTCTGAAGGGTATGAAGTCTAAATCTCAAATATCTGTCATTATTTTCTAACTTCAGTTTTTAATGATTTGCCACTAATTTTGACAGAAAACTACAATTTTAAGAAAAACAGGCCAAAAATATGAGGCAAAAATCTGGACATTCTGGAAAAACTGTACAGTTGAGAGGTCTGCCACTATGCCCTCCCCAATGTGTACATGCTTCCAGATACATGCCTCAGAGAGATACCATCTCTGATTTGGTAAAGGCAAGACCACATTCCCAGTCCAGAGCATATCTTGTGCATGAAAAACCTCCAGTTTTAGTAAAACAGCAGAGGAGAGCCATCATTCCATCCTCCTCCTCCTCCTGGATGGGCACTCATGCATTTCCCATGAACTCCCATCCATCTCCAACAAGATCTTCCAGTACTTGAGCTGCTATTTAAATTCAGACCATCTGAGTTGTGATCAGAGCTTTACCCCTCTATGCCACAGAGCAGATCAATATAAATGCATACCTTTATTGTTTGTACTTTATGCATGCATATGTCAGTTTTATGGTATATAATCTATATAATATGTAATCGGGTCACAGCTGAAAATGATTTTTGGAGCAGTCCACATACATGATTAACACATAAATAAATGAAATAAGTCTAGCATTTGGCATAGAGGATTAAGGCTGAGAGCTGTCGTTCCTTTGGTACAGGGTTTACTTCTTTCAGTTCTCATTTACCTACTGTGTGATAGAGCTCCCAGGTCACTCCTAAAAATTAACTGTGTATCCATGGGCCTACTTGGTTAACAAATGGTTATTATTATTATTATTATTATTAGTAGTAGTATTATTATTACTGATTTGACCTGCATTGTCATGAGTTGCAGTGCTAACAATGATCTGGGTAGAAGGGAGTTTATGAGGGGAGTGCTTCACCTTAAAGAGAGATTACATTTTTATATTTCCTTTAAGTATAAAAAGGCATTGCACCAAACAGTCAAAATAATATTTGGTCCTAAAGAATGGAAACTTTGATAAAGAGTTCAGTAAATGCTGTACAAAAGAGGGAAGGCAAGAAGGATGTGGCTGAATGTTGTGGGAGAGTGATGGAAAACCAGTGTGCTGAGTATTTACACCATACTTTGTGCAAAAAGTCAATTGTCAGTATAAACGTGTACTCTAGGAAGTGCTGTGTGTCTGTGTGTCATGTGTATGTGCAAGTTTCATTCTTTTTCATCTAAGTAATCTCAAGGATTAAATATTATCTGGACTGTCGAGTACAATGCCTTATTATACTTGAGGGGAATAGAATGAAGTACTTTAATTTAAGCTAAAGCAGATGGCTTTAGCATTTGTCCTACTTGTTTGTGAGGAGACTTCTTGCATCCATGTACTATTTTGAATCCATGGGCTATACTAGAAGACATTTTCCTAGACAAAGAATGTCTGCTAATCTCTTTTCAGTTTTCTACACTAAGACATTAGGTGGACTCCTAGACACTTAAACATTATGTTTATTTTTTTTATATGTTGAGGGGAGTGAAGTATGACATTTTTATTGCCTGTAAATGGCATTTATTAAAATACAAATAGGAAATGTGTATTGTAGGACTTTACTTTTGAACAGATCTTAAGCAGAATGGGGTTTGAAAATTACTGTTACATTTTATTATGGCAAAAGTGGGGTCTACAACAACTGTTCAAGTCCCAAGACCTCAAAGACCACTGTCTCAAAGCCAGAGAGTTGAGTACCTTGTAGCTTGTGTAGCCTGCTGTTAATGCTTGAACTCAAACAGAAGTTCAGGCAAGCAGCTGGGGAGGGAGTGGAAGGACATGTGTGTTTAGATTAGGGCAGTGGAGTTTTAGGTTTAGGGATCAGGAAGTGAGTTTTAGGGTTAAGGAGTCAGATGGGAGTTTTAGATTTTTGGAGTTGGAAGAAACATTTAGAATTAGTGAACAGAAAGGGAGTTGTATGTTTAGGGAGCAGGAAGAGAGTGTTAGGTTTAGAGAAAGGGAGGGGAGTTTTGGAGAGAAGGAGTGATCAGGAAATTTAGGTTTACAGAGAGAAGTTGTAGTTTTAGGGAAAGGGAGCATGGACTTGGTTTAGGAACTGGGTAGGGTTTTACGTTCAAAATTAGCACTCTGGTTGGGCTATACAGTTTTATAGGATGGGTGTTGGGATGGCTAATAATTACAGGAGATTGGGCATGTGGGTGTTCAAGCACTTGCTTTTTCAAGCAAGTTGCAGTGAGCAGGTGTGTTACAAGTTACTTGCATGCAGGCACTTGCAACAGACCTGTAAAAGTAGTGTTGTTCTTTTAAAACTGAATAGGTAATATATATGTTTTCTTAGAAGAGTCACCACATGAAAAGTTTTTATTTTTGTCTAGTTAAACTGCTTTTAAAGGAAATGCTGTTTGTGTAGCTATGCTTGTGTACTAAAGAATTTATTTATTTATTTATACTGTGTTAACCAAGTTAGTTCCACTAGTCTAGTGACCTTTTTCAGTGGAGACCTGAGGTAGGTATTTGACTTCTAGGGAAAATTCTTGCTACGGCATCAGGGAACTTCCCCTATTCATTATTGTTGTGAGTAGGAACCATTTTGGAGGAGCACTTCCTGTTGAAGTTACAGGTGCAGAGGTGGCCTGGAGAAACAGAGGCAGATGGAGAGAGAAGGAGATGATGGAGTAGTGGAAGAAATAAAGGAGAAAGCAAATATTGAGACCAGAGTTTGATGGAGATGTGTCAGCAAATTATGGATGTATAACTACAACCCTCCAGTTGTGAGTGTAGAAGGATGATTTACGTAAAGAAATGTTGGTGCAAAGTGAGCCAGAAAATGAAAGAGTTGTTTCCTGGGGGGGTCATTATGGAGAAAATACAAAAAGGAAGATGCAGAGACAATCTGGAAGCATAGCGGTGAGATGGAAAAGAAAAATTTAGATAAAGGAAAAGAAGGCAAAAGTGGAGTAGCAGAAAAAATGAAAAACGGAAGGATGTGGTAAGGATTCAAAGTAAAGAAGACAAATAAATGGACAAGTATGAAGTGTGGGACAATTTATTACCTCCACTGGGTGTAAAAGCACATGAGATAAGAGCATTTATTCTTCTTAACAAAATGACATTACAGTTGAGACTGTTTTTTCAATGGAAAATTTTCTTGGAAAATATGAAAAAAAAGAAAGACTGTAACTCATGGAATCTTTATGTGATAAAAGAGTTTAACAGGGAAACAAAAAAGAAGATTCATGTACAATTTCAAACAGTGGTAGAAAGAAAGATTTTGAAAGGGCATTTGAAAGCTTTATGTAAAGAGGTAATGGACACTGCAAACATTTACGACAATAGGTATTTATGCACTGGCAGCTGGGATTGTAATACTGTGTTAAAATACAAAGAGAAACAATTATACACATACAAAGGATGATACTTTTGGTGGGGAATAAGGGTGTTGTAAAATACTGGAGACAAGCCAAAACATGTTTTTGTGGAAAAGAATGACATATTTGATAAATAACTGTGACAAAAGAAAAGGCTATATTTGTGGTGAAATGGGACACAATGTAAAAATGTGAATTGAAATGCTATAAATGTAACAAAATTGGACATTTATGGATAGATTACAAAGGTGAAAATAACAGTAAGGAAAAAGAAATAGAAGGAGAAGAAAAAGAATAAAAAGAAGAAATTTTAGAAGTAGGAGAAATAGAAGAAAAAGTAGATAAGAAAAAGTAGATGAGAAAAATAACAAAGAGGACCTAGAATAAGGTCCTGAACTAAATGATAAAGAAGGCATAAACTGGGATGTAGTAGTAAAAGGAAAAAAAATAATTCTGTTGGTAAAATGATAAAAGACAAATAAAATTTAAAGGGATAAGTACAAAAGAAAAAGAGAATGGATGAAAAGAATACATACAACTACATACTGGGGCTTGGCATAATGTTTAGGGTGTTTGATTCACAGACACAAGGTACAGTATTTCTCACCTTGGGAAGGAAATTGGTTAGATTTAGAATGGCCTATCAAGAAAGCTAGCCTAGTTATTAGCTATAGAATTATGAAACCATGAATCAAAGGGAAAATGAAAATTTTAGAGTGCTTTCTGTAAATGTGAATAGTGTTAAGTCAGTGAAGTATTAAGAATATAGTAAGAATAATTGGTATTTTGGAGTGGCATTAATATATGTGATGTAGCTATAATTATATTAGAAGACAAAAGAATTTTAACAAATGAAGAAAGAGTACAAACAGAGAAACTAAGGGGAGGAAATTTAGTCTGGAATTTGGGAAATTTAGAGATGTTCTGAAATAGCTGTATTCTATAGATCTACATTAAAGATATTGGCTGTAACTTTAGCAAAAGTGGGAAGCTTAACCACTGTAAATATAAAATGGAAGAAACAAGTATGTAGAATTATAACATTATATGCTTATACTAACTGTAAAGAAAGAAAAGCTTATTTCATCAAATTTTAGACTGTATTGATAAATGTGAATGCTATAATAACGGGACACTTTAATTGTGATTTAAGAGTCAAGCATAAAAAGAAAGGAAATGATATAAGAAAAATAGAAAGAGTTATGTGGCAAGTTAAAACTTTCGGACAAAAAATCAATGACTTACAAAAGGGATATGTATAGAAGAGAAATAGATTATTTTATATTATACCATGACCCCCCCATTAATATTCCAAAACGTGCATGCTGATTGGTCAGCGTGCACATTGTCCCTCATGACCAAACCACACCAACCGTGGGTAAATCCAGCATTACCCACACCCAGGCATGGGTTATTGCTACAGTATCAGACAGTTTAGTTATAGAAGAAGGAAAAGTAGTTGAAACAGGATTTTCTGATCATCTTGCAATATGGCTAGTGAAAAAATATAGAAAAAATATTAAAACACATTTTACAATGGCAATATGATGTGAGAAAAGTAGAAAAAGAAAAATATAAAAGAACATATAATGATGCATTGGAAGATTTAGAACATAATGATAGAAAG
Source organism: Protopterus annectens (assembly GCF_019279795.1). Taxonomy (NCBI): domain Eukaryota; kingdom Metazoa; phylum Chordata; order Ceratodontiformes; family Protopteridae; genus Protopterus; species Protopterus annectens. Next base: position 1,889,724,251 of record NC_056725.1, read on the forward strand.
TACATTGACAAAGAAGAAGAATTATATGAAAGAAATCAAGAAAAAATACAAGAATTGTTTTACAGAGAGAGTTTTTAAATGAAAAAGAGAAGAAGTATCAAGTTACTTAAGCAGATTAGTAAAAGATGATTGTACTGTAATGAGAGAAACAGAAATGCAAAAGGAAAAATAGAGAGAACTCAGGAAAGAATTATAGACAGTATAATATGTATAAGAAATGTTTAAAGATAAAAAAATGTAGTGAAAGAACATGGAAAGTAAAAAAGTTAACAGAAAAACAGAAGACATAGTTGGAAAAGGAGAGTTTTTTAAATGAGTGAGATAAAGTATTAGAACAAGTAAATATAAATGTGGCTGCAGGCCCATATGGAATAGGGTATAAAATGTACAGATTTAAGGGATTGGCAAAAAAAATGTTTTTTAAAGATTTTGAATGAACAGTTAAGTGAAGGTTTTATGTATAAATAATTATGTAGTGGAATACTTAAATTCATATGGAAGAAGGAAGATAGAAGAGAACTGAACAACTGGATAATAATGATTATAGGATCTTTAAGAAAATAATACAAAAGAGATTTGAAAGTAAAATGGAAAATATTATGGAGGATAGAGTATATAGTTTAAAGGGGAAGGGTTGTCAAGAATTATAAATGACTGAGAATTTGTGGATGTTATTATGAAGAGAAAAGATGGGCGGCCACAGTGGTAAAGCAGTTAGCATTGCCACCTCATAGCAAGAGGTTCTCCAGTTCGATTCTTGGCTGGGGTGCCTTCTGTGCGGAGTCTGCATGTCCTCCCTGTGGTCGCGTGGGTTTCCTCCTGGTGCTCCGGTTTCCTCCCACATCCCAAAGACATGCTGTAGGTGGATTGGACACTCTAAATTGACCCTAGGTGTAAGTGCATGCGTGTGTGTGCCTTCTGTGGAAGGTTGGGTGCCGGGCTGGCAACTCGACACCATAAAACTCCAATGCCAATCATGAGCGGACAGATGATCCGCTGTAGCGACCCCTAACCGGGAAAATTTGAAAGAAGAAGAAGATTATGAACAGAAAAGAAGTGAAAATCATGATAGGAGACCTTAATAAGGCATTTGACACAGCTGGACATGAAATCTTATGGGTAATAATGAAAGAAAGTTAAGAAATTATGCATGTTAGCAAATAGTAATAATAAAGTAAAAATACTTGTAAATGGCTTGTTAAGCCAAGAGGTACATATGAAGAGTGGTGTAAGACAGGGATGTCCTATGAGTTGTGTACTCTTTGCATTAGTTATGAATGTAATAGTATGTGAAATAAATTACAAAATGAAGGAGGTGGAGTAGATAACACCTGAAGGGTTAATAATTCAAGTTCTGTTAAGATATGCAGATCTCATTATAATAATTGCAAAAAACAAAATTCAGATAAAAAAGTAATACTTTGCACAGATGAATGCCTAGAGATGATAGGGATGGCTTTAAATAAAGAGAAAAGTAAAGGTTTAGGTGATGTAGTAAAGATCAATTCTAATAAGCAAGTGTGGAAGAATGTAGTATTAAAAGATTTTTTCTATAGATTGTGAACACGTTTTAGACATTAAAAAAATGTATGATGCCAAAGTTTTATGGAATGGAGCATGGGAATTCTGGGTAGGGTCTATATTACATTATCTAAAACTGAAATTGGTGAACGCCTGTTTGCCAACCAATAAACAGTGAACTGTCATTTCCCTTAGCAAAGTTTTTCCTAGGGGAAAAAATCTCTTGACCATTGTTGTGAATTTGCCCTTTTCCCCACTGTAGTGCAACCTTGGAGTTGGTATATTTACAGGTTATGAATACTGTCTCATTTCAGGCTGACCAAGTGATTTCTTTCCCCTAGGAAAACATTTGCTGTAGTGGCTGTTTGGAAAAATGACAGTTTGCCATTTAGTGGTCAGCGAACAGGTGTTCACTTGCTTGGGATTTTGATGTCATAATATAGACCCTATTGGGTTTTACTATATGTTCAAAATTATAATATACTATATATTCCTAGTGTTGTTAATACTGATGAACAAAGAGCTTGTGTTTTGTATAAGAACCAACCTAAAATGTGCTTTTGTTGTGGTTCTCTACAACATTGGATTCAGCAATGTCCTAAATAAAAATGTGGGCAATATGGGGGACTTGGCCATTCTGCTACTGATTGTTTCCCCTTTTGTAGAAAATTTAATGCAGGTGGTCATTTTTGGTCTAATTGTGAATTATCAGATAAACAGAGCACTTTAACCTTAGTAAATGATAAAAATATTACTTGTCTTAATCATCCTGAATAAACTAATCTTGCTGTTCCCCCTCTTTATAGAGACTGCTATTGTCCAAAATAGTGATAGTGAAGATGACATTAAACAAGCATTAGAGTCTTTTAAAGAGGAATGTGGTAAAGAAGATATACAAATATTGAGAATACTAATGAGAAAGAAATAGATAATTTATTGGTAAAAGAGTACATAAATGGAAAATAAAACAAGGAATTAAAAAAATGCAAAGAAAGGCAAAAGATATTTTAACTGTTGGTTGCCTTTATGTTAGCAGTATTCTAAATGTTAGGTGGAGCATCTCTTTTGTACGATTTTGTCAAGAAGCTGATGATGATATTTTTTGTCTTTTAGATATTAAATCTTTGAACAAAACTCAAAGATGTCAAACAGAGAGTATTTGGGGTAATAGGATTGGGTAGTGTTTTGGTGAAGATTTCTGTTCTGGTACAGCTGTTTTATTAAAATCACATTTCATATTATTAGACTTCTTGGGTCTATATTAGATAAACAAATGCTTAAATGTTCAAATCTCTAAATGTCAACCTTTAGAGATAGAACAGTTAAGTGTTCGAATATCTTTAAAAATAAAAAAGAAATGAAAGTGAAACAAAAAAAAGGGTGTAAGCAGGGAGGGGCAAGCCCCCCTGCACATCCCCATGTGGGGGGGCTGCATCCCCCACACCCCTGCTATTTAAATATATCAACTCCAAGATTGCGCTACAGTGTAGGGAATGGGAAATTTCCTGTTTCCGCTGTGCCGTGCACTGAAGTGCAATCTTGGAGTTGGTATATTTAAGTAGGGGGTGTGGGGGCACAGCCCCCTACATGGGGGGTGCAGAGGGGCTTGACCCCCCTGCTAAAACCCTTTTGGTTTACTTTTTTTTTTCTTTCTTTGTTTTATTACATTTTCAAACACTTAAATGTTCGATCTCTAAAGGTCGACCTTTAGAGATTCGAACATTTAAGCATTTGTCAATGTAATATAGACCCGACTTCTTTCTATGAATACCAGGCAATTTATTGATTTATGATTTTAAACACTTGCAGGCATTGTAAGGATTATATTCCTATAATGTTAAATAATAGGGTGGACATATTTTCCATGTTGCATTCTTTTGTATCTATTACTGGTTCTATTATTTTCAGAGTTGACTGGAATTGGCACTTCAGACTTAAACATAATTGTTCAGATGCTAAAATTTTATGAGATATCTTTAACTCAAGATTTTTTTCATTATGTCCTTATATTTGACCTACCTATGTCAAACGTCAAAGGATGGTTAGCTTCAGAAATTGATTATTTTGCCTGTACACAAGATCTATACTTGTTTACTTGTTTATAGTTTGGTACATGTTGATCTTACAGATCATAAAGCTTTAATGTTTGAATTTATAAACCAAGCAGAAAATTTACAGTGTGGAGGGTGTGAAGTTCACTCCTTGAAATATGTTTTGCACCTTGTTCACTATTAAAAATCGAACTTTAAAATACGTACATTAAAATAATAAAATAGGGTAGTCCACAATTGAGTTAAAAATGGAATATCCTTTATTGAAACTTTATTGAATTGGTTTGTGTGTTTCAGTAAAGGATATTTCATTTTTAACTCAACTGTGGACTGCCTAATATTTTACTATTTTGTAGTACATATTTTAAAGGATGATTTTTAATAGTGAACTAGATCCATAGCATATTTCAAGGAGTAAACTTCACACCCACCACACTACAAAGTTTCTGCTTGGTTTGTTTTTGACCCAGTATAGGTTGCATACTGGGTAATCTGAGACTTCAAGCGATACCATGGATTTTTATTTTTGAATCTTTGAATTTATAAAACATATGACGTATATTACAGAAGGAAAAAAGAAGGATATGCTGACAGTTCCAATAGTAGCAGCAGCAATAGGATTGGTAAAAAGTAATTTTCTGTCATATTTGAATATTCTGTCAATACATATAACTCCAAATGAGCTGGGGGGGGGGTCAATTCTAGGCACATTGCAGGTATTGAGAAGGCACTCTTGACTAACATTGAAGACTAAAGCAATTCTGATTTCATGAATTCAATTATGCCTTGACTTAGGAAAAGGCTGTAAAAATTTGCGTAATCCATACCACTGCATGGGCTGTTTATTAGATAATTTATGGAAATATTCTCTTTCTTTGTATATAGCATAAACTAGTAGAGACCAGGCTCCAGTTTCCAAAAAACAGTTTTAATTATGGTCAGACCGACACACACACACAAGCGCTTTCACAATTAGCTTCTTCAGGTGAATGAAGTGCAATTACAAAGACACCTGTTATATAGCAATAAAATAAAATCACATAACTAATAATAGTTAGTCTTAAAATAACCTCTTCATTTCATGGAATAGACTTTTCAATAAAATGCATATGTAAAACTTCATAGATATAAATATAAGTATACACATGAAATGAAAAAGTTCATATAAAAGTATATATAAAAACATTTAACATAAACATGACAATTCATATACATCTAACTAAAAATCATGCTTTTAAAATCATCTGCGTAGGGGTCGTGCCTTGAGTAGTGGTCTGATGGGGATATGGTCATTGAGACCATGTCCCACATCTGCCCTAGGTCTAATGATCCACTCTGCTTCGAGTGTTTCAGTTCTTGTTCTGATGTCACCTCCCCTCCTATTTTCAAAACATCAACCTATTGTTAAAAACTTGAAATTGTGATGTATGTCCATGTCTTTGACATGTTTTGCTAATGCATTATGTGCACTTTGTTTCCTAATATGATATAAGTGCTCTCTAATCCTAAGCTTAAGTTGCCTGTCCATTTTCCCTACGTAGAATTTGTGACACACTTGACAGATAGCTAAATATACTAAACGTGAGCTATCACATGTTGCAGATATCCTAAAATAAAACATCTCACCTGTATCTGGGTGCACAAAATCAGTCTATTCTAAAATATACCTGCAATAGTGACAGTTTCTGCAAGCCTTAGTCCCTTCCATATGGTGTACCTTAATGTCATCTCTGGTGGTACATAATCTTCTCTTTAAAGATTCCTTGTTTTTAAAGGTGAACTGTGGTCTGGTATCCAGATGTCTGCTAACTTGTTCATCTATCATTAAAATGTCCCAGAACCTATTGAATATATCTGTATATGCTCTGATGTTCCTAGAGTAGCTTAAATACATCCTTAATGTATGGGGAATGTGTTTCTTAACACTTTGTTCACTTATGGTAAGGTTAACATTTTCTGAAAAGAAAGGTTTAGCCCTACCCTCCCTAAGTTTAACTACCTCCCTTATGTTCCTTTGTACAAAATTGGTTTCATATCCTCTCTGTATAAATTCTTCTACATTCCCCACTTCCCTTATACATTCTTCTTCCTGTACATTAAGTCTTGATAATCTAAATGTCTGATTTTGAACTACATTTTTGAATATAAAATTAGGATGCATGCTTTCTCGACTGAGCACGCTATTAATGTAGCATTCTTTTCTATAAAGTTTGGTATTGAGCTTATAATCGCAGTTCCTAAAAATCGAGATATCCAAAAAATTAATCTCTGTAAGATACCAAGTCATAGTAAACTCTAAATAGGAGGTAGTCTGATTAATAAAATGTTGAAATTCCCTCAATAATTCAGCCGACCCTCTCCAAATGAGGAAGAAGTCGTCCACAAATCTACGAAAAATACAATATTATGTCTATATGGACGATAGACTAAATGTTTGGCCTCCCATTCTGCCAGGACTGCATTAGCATAAGTGTTAGCGCATGAGGTACCCATTGCTACCCCATTGCATTGCCAATAGATCTCATCTCTAAATAAAAATACATTATTTTCTAATACTATATTAAGTCATTTCCTAATCAGTTCCACTTTGTTTATATCAAAATTTAAGCCTTCTAGCTGTCTAATAATACTGTCTATGTCTGCTCCATTTGGTATCACTGTACAAAGTGACTCCACATTTAGAGTAACCAATAAATATTCATAGACATTTTTCCTCCATTGGTTTCTCTATATAGATTTCTTACAAACTGCTCAGTATCCTTTAGGATATAATTGGAGCTGTCTATAAGACAGGGTAAACTTTTCTCCAAATAAACAGAGATAGATTCCGTACACCAATTTCTACTTGCTACTTTTGGTCGCATTGGTGGGTTCACAAAACTTTTGTGAAGTTTAGGTAGTCCTTGAATAATGGGTAGGGTAGGTTTCATGAAGTTAAAATATTTATATAGTTCATCATCTATTCGTTTTGTTCTTTTTAACTCATATAATTCTTTCTCTATTTTCTTAATCATTTTAGTGACATCGTGCAAAGCAATACTGCTATAGAAATTGCTGTCATTCAACATATTAGTCATGCCTTTGTCATAATCATCTTTATTCATGACTACAATCTGTCCTCCCTTGTCTGCTGGTCTGATCATAATTTCAGAATTTTTTTGTAAGTTACATAACGCTTGATATTCCCGCGGTTAAATTATACTTATTCCTGGGGCATGTCCTTCCCTTTTGTGAATAATACACTTTATATGCCTCATCTATACACATCCTTTTGAATGCATGCACCAAGGAATTCAGCTTTGGAACAAACAGGCTAGGTTTTTTAAACACATTAACATTGTTAGACACATTCACATCATTATACATAATTTTTAACATTAAATTTCGTGTGAATTGTTTGATGTCAAAAACGACATCCGTAATGTCCGAGTCTGAAGCTGGAATAAATGACAATCCCTTATTTAAGACATTAAATTAATTTGCTGTTAATGCATGTGACAATAAATTAACAAATAGCTTTTTATGTTCATAAAGGCCTTCTTTATGGTGTAAGGATTCACCGCACCTGCTTTGTGCTTCCTCTTCCCCCTGGTGATACTCCTTCCTCTCTCTGAGTCTCTGTGCTGAACACCCCCTCCTCAGCTCGTGGATCTCTGCCTGGTGGGGAGTGGAAAAGTCAAACTGAGTGGTTCGGTGTTGAGCGAAAAGATGGAAACTCTGTGGATGTTCCATTAATAGAAGAATTAACCATGGTGTCAACCTCATTTTCTGCTCTGTGTACGTCTGCTATAGTGAGGAAGGTTTTCCTTCTGGCTCCAGGATGCATAGTGTTCTCCAACGTAGACAATGTGACATCATTCTGGGGCTGCCCGTTCATTTCTCCTTGATGTTTATCAGCTCCCTGATTCGATGGTCCTTCGGCATTCGCCTCATCATTGGTTCCTGTAGCCTCCTCCTGCATCAAGATGGAATTAGTGTTGTTAATAGGTTGAATCATGCCACGTGGCCAAGTAAACACATTGCCAACCCAGAAGTCTTGACTGTCCCTCTGTAGTTTTTTCTGCTTAATTTGAATTAATTTCCTAGCATATGCTGAGGCATTTTCAGTGGTTTCATTCAAATGTTGTTGCATCATTTCTACTCCGTATTTTTCATTTAAACTATTATATTTGTCCTTAATGGTGCTAGTCATTGCCTCAGATTCCCTGGTTGCCAATTGTATTAACAACCTGAGCTAGCTCATACTTGTGGCTAAATTCAGCTTCTGCCATTCAGTGAGCAAAGTCTCATCCTAATTAGTTTGGGTGGGCATTTTCAAAACTCTAAGCCCTCGGGGAACAATGTTCTCTCGTACACAAATTTCAAGATGGAATTTTTCATATTGCGATCTTTTGAGTTTAAATAAATCCCTCTCTCGTGACAGTATTTCAGTTTTAAACATTAAAAAGTCAACATCGGGTAAGTCTGTCCTTTCTTCTTGTAGGACACTGTTTAGTAGAGGGTTAACCCTCTCACTTACCCTAGAGATAAAATATTCCACTGTAAAATCTGTACAGGCTCGCTTACCAGCAGGATTATATTCCAATTCTATGTCTTCAACTCCGGTAGCCATAATCCTGAATTCGTTGGTAGAGGTAATGAAAATCGTAGCAACAACAAAGCACAAACCAGCAAATTACAGGGGTCTCCACTATATGAAGTAAGTCCAAGAAATCCAATATAGCTTAGGATTAGAGAGCACTTATATCATATTATTTATTTATTTATTTATTTATTTTACATTTGTTGACTGGGCTAGTCTAGCTGGATACATGTCCATTTTCAGTAGAGGCCCAAGGAGATAAGCTCCAAACATAATAAAATTACAAAATAGAAATTAGAAAATAAAAATTACAAAAATAGAAATTACAAAATAAAAAAAATCACTACTTACATTAATAGCTTTCATGTGGAGATAAGCTCCAAATATAGCAAAGTTACTATATGTAATACTTAAAAGTTACTAAAGTTCTACTATATAAGAGGGTTTAATAGTGTGTGGGTTATAATTAAATAAAAAGTTTGTTTAAGAAGAGGAAAAGTAGTTTAGAGTCTTTGCATGGGTTTTAGATATAAGGAGGTACAGGTACACTTGAGGTTCTAATGTTGCCATTTGTAAGTCAAAGTAGGGGAACACGAGTTGAGGGTAGAGAACAAATGTTACACATGAGGGCTGGAATAAAGTTAGCTTCTAGGATTAAAGTTAGAGAGGGGACAATGCCCATAAGGAGGGCATATGGCAAGAAGAGTTAGTAATAGGAAAAGTGAGGTTCAGTCAGGTTTAGTGCAGGGACAGAGCCAATGATTTTTCATAAGTTCTTTGAGGTGTTTTTTTGTAGAGAGATGTAGATGAGAGAGATGTGAGTGACATAGGAAGCTTGTTCCATATTTTTCCCACAACGTTGGTAAAAAGGGAGTCTCCAGCTTTATTATTAGATTTGATATTGGCGATTAGTAACTTATTAGCTGAACGAAGTGTCGCAAGATTTTTATATGGGGTGATTAGGTTAGAGAGGATTGGAGTATTATTTGGGTGATGAAGGATTTTTTGTGTGATCACTAGTTGATTATACACCAGCTGGTTTTGTAGTTCAGACCACCCAAGTTGTTTAAGGTTGTGACAGTGGTGGGTTCTAAAAGGGGTGCCAGTGGCAAATCTTGCTATATTGTTATAGTTAGTTTCAAGCTTACTTAGATTAGATTTTGATAGATTGGTATAAATAGCAGAAGTATAGAATAGGGTAGAAGTGAGGTGGGTCTGGGCAATGGTGGTTCTAGCTAGAGGTGTGAGGTAAGGTTTAATTCTATACAAGGAGCCAAGTTTTTTATTGACCATCAGTATAGTATTGTTGATATGATCGTCATAGCTGAGGTTATTATCTATAGTAATGCCCAGGAGACGTGTAGTAGTATCAGGGGAAATAGTGGTACCGTTGTTAGAGGTAATTGTGAAGTGGATAGATGGAGACTTTTGGGTGGGAGCAAAAAGTAACAATTTTGTTTTTTTGGGTTAAGGAGGAGGCAATGGTCAGAAAACCAGTTTTCAACAGTGTTAAATACTGTTTGGGTAAGGGTTTGAAGAGAGATTGATGCATTAGAAGAACATATTAGAGTAGAGTCATCGGCATATTGAATACAGGTGGCTTGAGGAAAAACAGTATTGAGGTCATTAATAAAAATGGAAAATAAAAGAGGGCCTAAAATAGAGCCTTGTGGGACTCCAATGTTTACAGGGAGGGGTGTGGATAGGTTATTATCCCAGAGTACTCCTTGATGTCTGTTTTTTAGATAGGATGTAAACCAAAGTATTGCTTGAGGGTCAAGAGATTGTGCTTTTAGTACACTGATTAGTAAGTCATGGTTAACCATATCAAAGGCTTTTGATAGGTCAATAAATAATGCAGAAGACAGAGAATTATTATTTCGATTTCTGTTTATACAGTCAGCAAAAGTTAGCAGGGCAGGGATCATACTGTGAAAGGGCCTAAAGCCGTGCTGGCAGTTGGCAAGTAAATTGTTGTCGAGCAGGTGTTGAAGTATTTGACGGTGAATACATTTTTCCATTATTTTGGCAAGTGGGGAGAGTAATGCAATTGGACGAAATTGGAGATATCAGTGGATTTGCCTTCTTTATGTAAAGGGATAATGTGGGAGACTTTCCATATGGATGGGATGCTACCTTCTGTGATGGTACAGTTTATAAGGATGGATATGGAATAAGCTATGACTTTTGAAGCTATTTGAAGATATTCAGCTGGCAGGTGGTCAGCAGAAGGGGTACAAGGCTTAAGTTTTTGAAGGAGTTTGCAGATAAAGGATGTTGGTACAGGTTGTATGTGGAAGGAGGGCACTGGACTGTTTATGTTTTGTAAAGGGTTGGGAGGACTGGGAGGGAGTGTCTTTGCAAGATTTTGAATAATTTCAGTGAAGTAATTATTGAAGGCATCAGCCATTTGCAAAGGATTGTCATGAGGAATTGAAGTTGGGGCTGGAGTTTTGGAATGTCCTGGTCGGAGAAGTTTATTGATGCCTGACCAGAACTTTTGTGGGTTTTTTGTATGAGATTGTTGAAGGTGGAGGTAATATTTTTTTGTCTACAATAATGTCCTTTTTGGTTGCATTTCTTAGCTGTTTAAAGAGTAGATGGTCTGCAGAGCTCTTAGTGGCTCTCCATTTGGCCCATATTTTGTTTCGTAGGAAAATTTTTTCCTTGGTTTGTTGTGTGAGCCATGGAGCTGCTTTGGCCTGACTCTGGAGGATCGAAGGGGGGTATGGAGATCCAGGATTTGTAGGAATTTAGTATTAAAGTAAGAAACAGCTTCATCTAGTTTGAGGTGTTTCAAAGGTGACCAGTTACAGGCTTTTAGTTCGTTTTGAAAGCTATCTACTTGGAGGTGTTTTTTGTACAAAAGGTTATAAAGGTGTTATTGGTAGGATTATGAGCCTTTTGCCTTATTATATAGGTTAAAACATGGTTGCTAATGTCCTCAGGTAGTGTTCCTGGTATATAGGTTTCAGGATGACTATTAACAAGGATCCAGTCAAGAGTAGTTTCTTTATTACTAGGTTTGTGGATTCTTGTGGGGGTGTTTACTATTTTGGCGAAACCATAAAGATTAATGTGGGTGTTAGGATTAGGGGAACTACAGGTAGTCCAGTCAATATTAAAGTCACCTAGTACTATTGCTTCTTGAGGAAGTAGGGTGAAAAGGCTACTAAGAATGTTTTCAAGAATATTAGTATTATTTCCAGGTGGGATATAGGTACAGATTATAAAAATAGATTTAGATTTATTAAGTTGTAGGGGGTAGAGGTGCATTATAGGGTGAAACTTAAAGTTCTAATTTATACAAGATAGCTACACCACCACCCTTTTTGGAAGTACGGTCACATCTGAGGATGATGTATCCAGGTGGGGTTATTTCTAGGTCATGAGTAGAGGGTTTTAACCAAGTTTCTGTAAGACAAAGGATATCAAATGCATGAACTTATAAAAGAGCATGTAATTGACTGAGTTTGTTGGTAATGCTATGGATGTTAAGTTGAGCTATTTTGAGAGAATTAGCTAATTGTGTGGATTTAGAAATTCCATTAGATGTTTGTGTTTGTGGATTATTGATATTTTGTTGGTTACTGTAAATTTGTTGATTAGGGCCAGGATTAGGATGAATATCTCCATCTAATAAAAGATGAAAAGGATGTTTTAGTACAGTCTTTATGTTTTTAAAGTACTTGGGTGACCTTAACTTGCTGGGGAGGTAGGTAGTATGAGAAGATCTATGAAACTTTGGGAGTAAGTAAACTGAAGTGGAGGTTATATTGCTATGGGAGAGGGAGCTGAGATGTGAGTTTAGTATAGTTTGTTGGTGGGGATGTTTATTATTAACTAGAGAGAAGAGCTCATAGAGGGTTAGGGTGTAGGGTAAAGTTAGGAATAGTAATGAAGAAAATATAAAAAGATAATTTTTAAGGTTATAGTTATGTAAGAAGGTCATTTTAGAAAGTAGGTTTAGTGAGGTAATGTAAAATGTAAGATAAAGTAAATAAATAAGGTGTGGTCTGGTAGTTTAGAGGGATAATTGTACCTTAGTAAAAAGGGTGGGGATGATTAAGGAGATAGTTAGTTATGGGAGGAGTTCTCAATTAGAAGTCTAAGGTGATAGGGATATTAATTATGTGGGTGTGGCTTATTATGTTTAAGTTTAACAGCACTGGGGTGGGTGGGAATTGGGGGTAGGGTAGGGGAGTGGAGTGAGCCCACAGGGCGAACGGAGTGGGTTAGAGCAGGTAGAGTAAAAGGTAGCAGAGACAATCCGAGATGTAGCAGGTTCCAGGTGCAGTGAAGGTGGGCAGTGGCAAGTAGAGTTTGGAAGAGCAGGTTGGAAGTAGAGATGGATAGAGGAGTGGAGGTAGATAGAAAAGAAATTATGGAGCTATAGGGTGTAGAAGGAAAGGAATAAGAGCAGCAACATAAAGCAGGCAGTAGAGCAGCTAGTCTGGGGAGCAGTCAGGGACAAGACCCAGGGATGAGGCTAGGAAAAAGTGGGGAGAAGAAGTAATGGCCTGAGGCTACCTAGGAGCACCGCCTAGTGGGCAAATGAAAGAATGGAACAAGGTAACTGAAATAAAGGTAGCAGTGAAGGGGAGCAACAGGTAATGTGTACAGGGGTAAGGGAAAAGGGCAGTAGGAAACACAGACAGAGAGGGGTATGGCTGCTGGTACTCTGAACTCAGTGGCTTAAGTACTATCTCTGTGTGATACAGGATAAAGATGCACAGAAACAGTCTACCACCTATGCACTGTAAAATTAGGCATACACACTTAGAGATACATGATTAGGGTGTAACAAACTTTCTAGTCCGTTAGGAACAGGTCATAAATAACAGATCACAGGCCAGGAGAAATATTAGGAAACAAAGTACACATAATGCATTAGCAGAACATGTCAAAGACACAGACATACATCACAATTTCAAGTTTTTAACAATAGGTAGATGTTTTGAAAAAAGGAGCGGAGGTGACATCAGAACAAGAACTGAAACACTTGAAGCGGAGTGGATCATTAGACTTAGGGCAGATGTGGGACATGGTCTCAATGACCATATCCCCATCAGACCACTACTCAAGGCACGACCCCTACGCAGATGATTTTAAAAGCATGATTTTTAGTTAGATGTATATGAATTGTCATGTTTATGTTAAATGTTTTTATATATACTTTTATATTAATTTTTTTCATTTCATGTGTATGCTTATATTTAAATCTATGATGTTTTACATATGCATTTTATTGAAAAGGCTATTCCATGAAATAAAGAGATTATTTTAAGACTATTATTAGTCATGTGATTTTATTTTATTGCTATATATCAGGTATCTTTGTAATTGCACTTCATTCACCTGAAGAAGCTAATTGTGAAAGTGGATGTGTGTGTGTGTCGGTCTGACCATAATTAAAACTGTTTTTTGGAAACTGGAGCCTGGTCTCTACTAGTTTTCTTTTTTGCTATATTGGATTTCTTGGACTTACTTCATATAGTGGAGACCCCTGTAATTTGTTGGTTCGTGCTTTGTTGTTGCTACGATTCTCTTTCTTTAGTTTTCTTGAGCAAAAATTGGACAGATTAATGTTTCTCTATAAATTAAGACATCTACATTTGTTTTATTCTGTAGAAAAGGTTTTTTTACAGTATAAAAAACACATATACAGAGAGACCTATGATACTATATTACTGAGTAATTCAGTCAAATATATTGCTACTGCTTAAGCTGGTTTACATTGCCTTTATTGAAGTTGGTTCATCATTTACTGTTGGATTATAAGCTGGAAGAACGCTTTGTTTCCCTGGATGGTTTTTTATGTGGGTTCTGTGTTTGTTTAAACCATTGTTTGCTGTTCGTTTTCAGTCAAATATATTGACATTGCTACTTTAACACATGAAATAATACATGATTCATTATATAAACAAATACTTGGTATTTATGGACAACTGCAAGATATATCTCCTTTACTACATTAAAAGTTATAAATTGTAATATTGTTACTACACAAATAAAAATTACGCAAGCTGTAGAAGATCATCTTAAATTACATTTTTCACCTTGTGGGTATTTTTCCTATAGCTGGAATGTTAAATCTTTATCTGACCAAAATATACAAAATTATTACGACCTATGACTTCCATAGAATTAAATCAGAGTCTCAAAACTTTAGATTAGACAGTGTCTCCTAGTATAGATGGGACATCTCATCACTTTTATATTAATATAACCGTTTAACAAAAATATATATTTAAACATTTTAAATGAATGGTTATCACAATGATTTGATAATACTTCTGTTTGTGAGTCTATAGTATGATTTATTTATAAAAAGAAAGGAAATATACAGGACCTTAGGAACTGGTGACCAATTACATTAATGAATACTGATAACATATTTGTAAGATTTTACCAAGTTAGATTAATCACAGATTTTGTTCATGTACTAAATCAAGGTTTATTTGGTTTTAAAGGTAGATCTATAAAATATATTCTTTTACTACTTAGAGAAATAATAGATACTATTATTACAGGAAATACAGGTATTTTACTTTCCTGCAATGTGGAAAAAGCATATGATTCGATTTCACATGCAATATTATGGGAAATCTTATGTTGTTATCATATTCCAAATCATATTATATTTCTATTATAATATATATATATATATATATATATATATATATATATATATATATATATATATATATATATATATCAACTTGGATTAGACCTCTTGCTAATGGTTACATATGTAAACTTATTAAAGTTGATAGAGTTATTAAGCAAGGTTGCCCATTGAGTAGCATGCTTTTTTCTATTACTATGAATATTGCCATGGAGGAATACTACTTTTGATGTCATTTGGTAACTTGGGACAACTTTTCAAACATTTTTATGCCTTTAAAATTATCATATACAGATGGTTTTATTTTAATACTTAAAAATAACATTTTATGTACAATTTTGGACATTTTTACAATATAATTTAGATTTTGTTTGACTACATATAAATATAGCTAAATAGGTTTAACAACACTGACTAGTGACTGCAATATTGTTTTTCAAAATGATTACATGCAAATTCTGGGTAATTTTCAAGTGTTTATACAATTTGGGGATAATTCACTTTCTGTCATAAGTACATCACTGGATAAATGGAATGTTTTTATCTTTATTTTTTTTAAAAAAAGGCTTATGCTTTAGAAATCTTTATATTAATAAAATTGAATTATTTTGGTTAAGGTGTTCCATTTCTAAAGAAAAAGGAAGTAGCTATTCTTGACCTCTGTTGTCTTCTTTTGGGGTAGTCGATTGAATCCTATAAAACATAGTTATTTATTGTTCTAAAGATACTGGAGGTTTGGGATTAATTAATCCAGTTGTATTTTTGTCATCTATACACTTGTTTTGGGTTCTTTTGAACTTAAAAAAAATAGACAATATGATTTCTTTTTTTTTTCTCAAATATTTTTTTTTATTTTTAATTAAAATAACATTTACATAATATTTTTAAATATTATTTTAAACAACTATATACAATATTTACAATAGCCTGACTTTCAATTATATACACTGTATGTTATTAAATATAGAATTATAAGATCAGTTATCAGAGATACAATATTGATTATTGCAGAGTGTCCAACAAAGATATAACTTTCTTCCAAGGATTATTTACCAATGGTCTGGTTTAGATTCATAGTTCTTTGATTTTTATTTCCACCAATGCAGTTGTCTTCAGTAAAGTGTAGAATTCTTCCAAGGTCGGGGGTGTCAATATGATTTCTTAAACCAAATTCTATGGGAGAACTACATCATGTATTAGGAAAGTATCTTTCAATTAAAACATAAAAACACATCTCATACCAAAAGAATATATTAATTGTATTTTATCTAGCAAATTATCTTATCAAGGTTTACCTAATTCCAGAACATTATGGTATGAAGTGATTATGGATTATTTTTATTAACAGAAACCTTGAATTTCTTTGCCCAATATCTTTTTAGTTAGTCTTAAAGGTTTATGAGTCCATAATTGTCTTGATATACATGAATTTATATGGTGATTATAATTGAATAAATTGTATGTTAAAGAGTAAATGACTTATAAAGCATATCATCAAAAATAATGTCACATATGTCAGAAACTAGAACCTATTTTTTAAAGTTTTTTTAGAATGTGCAAGAATCAAACATTTTTGGAAATGTTTCCTATATTATTTTGGTGTACAATTATTTTTTCCATTGCATATTAATATGATTTTGTATGGCCATTATGAACATGTGGCAAATTGGACATCTTATTAGTAGGATCATTTTGATGTCTGTGTTTTTCATGTTGTCATGAATTGTTATATAATAAATTGTGGGACTCTAGATTAATTTTAGGTAAATTACAACAATCATTCTGGCAGGAAGGTTGAGGTGATATATGCACTATTTATGATATTTAACATGTTATATCTTATTCCATGTTATATATTTCAATGTTTATATTTTTTGTAGTGTATATTTTTGTTCTGTTTCTTATCGTCTTTGTACTTGTAAAGTATAAATAAAAGTCCTCTACTCCACTCAATGGGTACCATGGGATCTTTTACATCCATTTGAGCTACCACCAAATCAAACAGATAGGGCACTGGTTTAACATCTCATCCAAAGGATGACATACCCAGGAGTGCAGGACCCACTTCTGCTGCACTGCAGTGACAACAACTGATCTACCTGGTATGGGAATAGAACCCACAGCCTTCTGCACAAAGGTGAGTGTACTACCAGTTGTGCCACTGTCACTGTAAAAGATTATATCACCCCAGATAAAACTTGAACCCACAATCCCTGACTTAGGAAGCCAGTGCTTTATCCATTAGTGCACCAGTGTCTGATTACTATATAGATATTATAATACAAGTGGTAACAGAAAAATATTTTGTGGAGCAGTGTAATATTCAATTATGAACTGATAACTTTATGTTTCAAATGCTTCTCTGAGTTGTATGTGGAACCTGAAAAATAGTTGATAGGCATGAGGGGTGGCAGGGAGCATTATTTCCTACAGTGTCAGTCTCTCCATGTGAAGCACGATGCTGATTGGTGCTATGAGATAGATGACTGGTATCACTAATGGGTCATTGACCCACACCTTCAAAGAATGAAAGATACAGTAAAGTGTTTATAATTAACTAAGCTTTATTTACTATTGTTATTGTTATTATTATTATTACTATTATTATTATTATTATTATTATTATTATTATTATTACTACTACTACTACTACAGTTGTTCATACTCTAATGCTTGGAAAGTCTGAGTGCAAAAAAGCTGTTCTTTATGTTTTGCCTAAAAGTTTATTTAAAACAAGATGCAAGGAGGTTAGCTTTAAAATTTTAATTCAGTGCTGCTCAAGAAATATTCATCAATTAAAGGCAAAAATGCCAAGAAGAGATAAGCCTCTGGTAACAGAGTTATCCTCTGCTTGTTTCTAAATCATATTAGTATATGTATGACTTGTTTTAGCTAAATTGTAAATTAAGAATTGCCCTAATTGTTATGGCCGGTCTTTTGACTTTGTTTAGCTGGAATGTTAATATGTCTGATCAAGAGGGAGAGGATTTTTTTAAAAACATAAACCCTCTTTTGTACTTATCAGGAGACACATCTGATTAAAAGTGAACACACAAAACTAGTTAAACTGAGATTTCAGTAAAGAATATTTTTATGTTGAACAGAAGAATGGGGCTGCCCCTTTTTGTTGTTAAATCATTTCTTTTTTCCTTAAAGGAACAAATTGTTGACACAGAGGGAAGATATGCGAAAGAGAAGGGTACTTAGCAAGGTGGCAGGATATTTATAGTTTTGGCATATTTTCTCCCAGAATAGCTTTGAAGGAACTCTGAACTATAATGTGTAAAATTATAGCATTTCTTGAAGGCTTATTTTTGGTAATCGGGTTTGGAATATGATTATCGACTCAAGAGTTGTTTTGGAAACCCAAAATCTTCAGCTGAGAAATTATTCACTTTTAACTATGAAATCTTCAGATTGACTGGTGAGACACTATTGTTTGAAGAGCCCCCTACTCCAGCAATATACATGTTATTTATTTATTTAGATATTGATCTTGGTTGAGGTTGATAAAACATTCATAGTGGAAGAGAAAGCATATAGGATTTCTAATTTCAAAGTAGGTCCATTAATTTTGCCTTTTCATGCCCAGCATTTGTTTGAATTGAAGAATGCAAATGTGTTTATTAATGAGAAAAAAATGGTGCTTTCTTGCATTTATGCTAGAGAGGGAGGAATTTAGGATGTGTATTCTTAACCTGTTGTCAGTGTTATTAGATCAAGTGGTAGAGGGTCTGAGAATACTTTAAGGTACAATTAAGGAATTAAATACATTTTCATAACAAAGAACTAAAAACAAAAGACAAGACAAGATTTTATTTTTTGAAAGACAAAAGTTTTTGCCACTCAGCAGAAAGTGACAGAAATATGTTAGAAATTTTATTCACTATCACATCAACAATTCAAAAGCCATGTTCAGTAAATATTATGTAGTTTTCAGTTGTGCATTATTACATCAAGGTTTCAAAAGCAAAATGCAGAAATACTGTTATTGAATCATTGATGCATGTTGAGAATTATTCATAAGCCTGACAATTACAGTTTTCTGGTCTCGTATCATTATTTCCTTTGGGATGCAACCAGTCATCCCATCACAGTGTATGACATTCTTGTTCTGTGTCTTGCCCTTAGTGGGGCTATGTTTAACTGTCAAAAACGGCTAAATATTGAACCCTAACCATTAAATATTCATTTTCTCACTAGGGAAATTTAATAGTTACCCAACACTTTTTTGTCCCAAAAAATGCAGCATTTCAAACCTATCCAGGTGGGGATTTTACCCCTCACACCCACCCTAACTATATATACCAATTCCGAGACCACACTACAGTGGAGAAAGGGGCAGATGGGAAAGTGTTGGTCAACTAGTTACTTTCCCATTTGCTGAAACGAATGTTTGCTGAATGAATGTTTAATGGTTACGGTATGATGTTTAGCCATTCGATGTAAATGTTACTCGATGGTTAAACATGGACCTGTATTTTTCTAAGATATTGTCACATTCTGCATCTTTGATCTCTGACATTGACATAACTGAACTAAGTGGGGAAAATCAATGTGTCTGCTTCCTTTTGTTGAAGAAGAAAAAGTTAGGTTATTTAGGAGCTTTAAATAAGAACTTTTAGCAGTATTTTTTTCCCAAAAATAAGGACTAGGAAGCATTGTGATCCTATTCAAAGGATTATGATTCTGCAGATTTTAATTGATTTCCATGTGGAATAATATGCTACTAAGCAGTAAGTTAAGGTTCTTGGAGGCTATGGAATTCATATTACATTTGTATTGCATTTGGTCAGAAGACTAAACTAATGCAGTTTGGTGCAGACCGGTCTGAACATAAGTAATGTCCAGTGAAGCAGATTATCAGCACTGTGCCTTCTTTAGCAGGAAAGATATGTTTGTTCATACCACATCAATCCTATCTCTGCAATTATAATGTTACCTAATTCTGCAATGCCTAAACAGATTAGATGCATTACTGCAGAAAAGGACTCAAACAAATTTTGCACGTGGCACAGATATTGGTTACCATGTGCTGAAATGGGATGCAGAACATATAATTCCATATCTCACATAGAAAGGAGGGAAATACCCTCTGAGAAATAGGCAGGAAAACTTCTCAGGCTATTCTTGTTATTGTAAGTTATAATTTATAAAGATAATTTATGAAGAAAATTAATGAACATCCCATAATGATTCCTTAAGGTCAAGTGTTTATTTACATACATAAATGCAATGAATTGAAAATTATTTTTTTTTTATATAAATCTTAAACAAAAAGCTAAAAAGTCCATTATGTGGGTTATATCATTTAGTTGTAAATGTTTAGGGTTTGACAAAGCCTGGACACTTTTGGAAAATCTTTAAAGCTGTAACTTGCATGCTGTCATTCTTTTACCTTAATCTTACCTTAACTGTTCATCCTCTCATTAGGGAGGGCAAATCCTGACAAGTTATACTTGCTCTTTATGGAGAACCTAGGTAATTTTTTGCTTTTGGAAGGAAGGCAAACACAACACAGCAACTTAATGCTGGAAATGATAATGCATAATCAACATTTAACTCATTAAAGCCTAGAGGCTCATTTAATAATTTTCATAAATATGTCCTACTGACACCTGTAGGCATTTAATATTGCCTATTAATGTTTACATGAATAATTACAAAACCATGTTGGTTACAAGTTATTGAAAGATTTAATCTAAAAGATTACATGATGAACAAAACATCTGCATTATTATTTGGCTACTGTCTAGTACAGGCAAAAATATATTAATTGTTGTTCATATTATATTTAATTATATATTCATAAATTTCACATTTCTCTAAATATGTCAAAAACTTAGTGGCAAAAATAGAACTGCTTTGCATCATATTAAAGGTCCTGGCTAGATGAAAAAAATGTTGCTTAAAGTATGTTGTTGAAATATTGTAAGTTGTTTACAAAATATTGCAAACATAATAGTTATTGTGTTTATTACAACTTACTAAACCCAGTTTAAGGCCTAGAACCTAAACAATACTACCACAATACAATTAGTTTCTAGTGAAGTGTTTACATTTACACTTCTTTAGTAACCTCCATGGTTCCAGAGATATGAACATTTGTTTGAAATGTGAAGAAATAATTTGATTTTATCAAAAATATTTGGCTGTATCAATTGGAAGTTACAGTGCAAACTACCAGAGCTCCATTGGAAGGAATGAGTTAATATATAAAAATAAAGTTGTCTCTACACTTGGTGGAAGTAAAACATTTATTAGCATGCAAATGCTTTTTACAAGTAAGCATCTGGTTAAATGGCTTCCTGTCTTCTCTGTGTATCTTATTTAAACCATATATATATATATATATATATATATATATATATATATATATATATATATATATATTTTTTTTTAAATCTACCTCAATTTCAGTAAATGGTTTTGAAGAATCACCAATATGCAGCATCATTATGGCTACCAGACCATGTTCTCACTTCTCACATGTATTTTTAGATTGTTTCTTGAACTGTTAGTAAAAATTATTTCCCACTCACTGATTATGGGCATACAATATATAAAACATTATATAAATGATGCAGCATTAACAGGTGATATTCTGTTTTGCCAACTAAATCCCCCAAACCTCACAAACATTTAATGATTGCAACTTTGGCTTATTGTAAAGTATTAAGTTACAAGCTTGATCTTGATAACTCCACACAATTCCCACTTAATAAAAAATGCCATTATATGCTTAGAAATATAATATTTCTAAATAAAGTATTTGGGAGTTTGTCAGTTGTCAAACAGGATTATGGCTATGAGCTGTTAATGAGAAGTTGGTTGTAGTCCAGAATTGGTCCTCTCAGTCTTTGTTTCCTTACTGTGCGACTCTTATCAAGTCAGTTAAACAGACTCAGGGGCAAGTGACTTCTCAATGATGTCTAGCACCACCTGCCTTCTGACTACCTCTCCACCTATAATTTATCTCAGAATGAACCACATTCATTAATGCATTCAGTAACATAAAGGTAAAACAGAACATATGGAGCACAATGAAATTTAAACTTTTATCCAAAATGATAATGAAAAATAATATGTTTCATATTTGTTTTATTTTATCTGTAAAACAATTTATAGGATTCCACCTAAATAATTTAAGAAGATTATCCAAATAAGCTTGCCACTTATTTGGAATGGTAACTCTCCTAGATTAAGTACTGAGAATTTTTAGAGGTCCAAGCACTAAGGGCGAGTTTGAAAATTCCCAGTATTTTGTCTCTGTTATATCTCTAAGCCTGTTAACCTGCTTATTATAAAATGATTTATAAAAGCTTCTCATCACAACTGTCATTTTTGACTAAATCACTTCAGTCTTCAGCTGCCATAGTTAAATTGCTCCATTCAGTGTGCTCCCTTTTATCACAGCTTCATCTCGCGTTTTGATTTTTCTTTATTAGAGAATAAACTGCTACTGCATTCCTTTAAAGGGCTATGCTTTGGCACCTTCTTTAGAATTAGTATATATATATATATATATATATATATATATATATATATATATATATATATATATAGTGTTTAAATTCCTGTTGCCTTCTTTTGTGTAATTTAATGCATGTAAACTATTTCTGGTTATTTCTGTAAATGATGATCATTTCAGAGTCACAATTCATTTCAAGTATTTACAGTAAACTGATTAACTGAAGGAAATAGTCTGTACCCCATGTCTTGAAGTACTGGGAAACAATCTTTCCTAATGAGTCCATATTAATTATCTAGTACTTAATATGGAGAGGTACATTTGAATGACTAGCATTTTTCAACCTATCAGTCATCCGTTAGATTATACAATTTGTACATTTCTCCTTATAATTGGCCTCTTTTTGGATCCTTGTCTCTCCGACATGTAGTTTATAACCCAAATGAAAAAATGATTCCATGTGTTTTTCAGAGACCTAAGATAAAATCTATTCCTTCTTTGATTTATTTCTCTTGATCTTCAAAATAAGGATGTTTTAAAGCAAGACTGGAAATGGTACAACTGTAGTTTAAATATTTCCATTGATAATGTGGACATGTAAATCAACAGGGTCTATATCAGAACATTGAAGTATTAAAACTTCGAATGTTCTGATATCGAACACTATTCAGCGAATGCTAAGAATAGCGAAGCTGCAGAACAGCAAATTCTTTCATCTTCAGCTACCAGCAGTTCTTATGTTTCATGTAGGAAAGTTTATTAAGCAATGAAATGTTCACTAAGACTGGTGACTATGGAAAACACTGGGTTGAAATAGTATCTTTGCCATATCTTTGCCATAGTGATTTTAAATGTTATTACAGAGCACACATGTGCACAACTACACTTCTGCAGTAACAACCATCATACAAATACACCATTATTACCAAAGATCTTATAGAAAGTGTTGAAAAAGTAGGTGTTATTCATTGCAATATCAATACACAACTTGTTTGCAAAACATAAAAAACAACCATCAATATACATAAACCCTAGGCCCCTCATATATAAACAGATCAATAAGGTATATATATATATATATATATATATATATATATATATATATATATATATATATGTATGTGTGTACATATATATATATGTAAAGAGATATATATGTAAAGATATATATACATATATATATATATATATATATATATATATATATATATATATAGTTTACTACTGAAACCTTGAAACTGCATAGGTCGACTGGTCACATGGTCAACCCAAAATCCTGAATCTGGAACAGTGAAATTGTGGCCAGGTTGAAACTGAATACATCAACACCCATAGCTCGATGTATTCAACATAGCAGGAGGTGATGTCAGTCACCCATGCTATGCAGCTTACTCTACCATGACATTCCATAGTCAACAGAATGTATATTTTACTATTTTGCAGGGGGGGCAAGCCCCCCTGCATCCCCCATACCCCCTACAACTTATATATACTAACGCCAAGATCACACTACAGTGAGGAAATGGGCTAATTCCCTCTTCCTCAACTGAACTGCAATCTCAGTGCACAATGCTGAACTCAGATACTAGAACTACACTACCCATTTGCTGTAGTGTAGCCGATGTATTTTGAGTTGGCATTCTCCCCATTTGAAAACTGCCTTTTGCCTGCATGCAGGTCGACAGCAGTGACTTTGTGTATTTAATTGTAAACCGACTTTTTCATCGCCTATAAAATGTGTAAACCGCTTGATACGAGATACTACTGCTGGGCAGGCACAGTCATACTGTTATTCTCCAGAGCTCAAAACAGACTAAAAGCAACTGTGCTTAGAATTTAATTACTTATGCTATCTTGCTTCTGACAAAATTTGTGTTGCTGGAAGCTCCACTCATACTGGCTTCACAATCAAGTCAGTAAGAGAAAGGAATTGTAAAGGAAACCTGAATCACAATGAAAAGCATATGTCAATGTAGTTCAGATCTGTGGTCTTGATTGTAAAATGAATAGATTTTTTTTTAATAAAAGTGGGCCAGATTGGAGAACAAAATACCATAGGTCAGACTGTGGGCTGGGAGTTTCAGACCATTGCTGTAGCACATGGATATAAACTAAGCTCATCACTAGGTTTCTAAATGGATATATATATATATATATATATATATATATATATATACACACACAGACACATCCACACACACACACACACACACACACACACACACACACACACACACACACACACACACACACACACACACACACACACACACACACACACACACCACAGTCCCTGGATCTGTCCCTACCCTCCCATGGTTCCCCCCACCTTAAAAATATTTTAGTGCCTTTATGACACACATGTATTAGACCCTGGTGTATCTCCCACCCCCAATCCATGTTATACTGTCACTGCCATTACTGCACTTTAAAGAGTCATTCTTGGTCATCCAGTGGTCCCCCACTCCCTATTGTGACACTGTTGCCATCATGGCATTTAAAGAATGCACTGGTGTCAAATGTACCCCCACCACCACCTCGATCCCTGTTGTTTCTTTGCTGCCATCACATTTAAAGCATTCCATGATATCTAATGCATCTCCCACCCCCGATCCCCATTGTAACATTGCTGCAGTTATGACACTTAAAGCATCCTCCCACCTGTTCCCCATTCTAATGTTGGTGCTTGTATTGTACGTTGTGCATCTTTCCCTGGTGTCTAGTGTATCATCCCACCCCGTGCCTGTTGAAATGTTGGTGCCAGTATGGCACTGTATTACCCCCTCCAGTCCTTGGAGTAATGTTGGTGCCAATATGGCACTGTATTATCCCCCCATCCTTGTAGTAACATTGATGCCAGTATGGTACTGTATCACCCCCCCCCAAGTCCTTGCAGTAATGGTGCTAGTGTAACACTTTGAAACTTTCTCCCTCATGTCCTTTGCCCCTCCCCTCAAATCCCTGTTTTGATGTTGGTGCTCTTAGAAAGTTTCCCACCAACTAACTAATCATGCAGTACCTCTTAACTGCCCAGATTTTTGCAGAAAGTTTGGATTTTTGCTTTGCATTTTTGGTCTGTTCCTGATAAAATTTGTGGGTTTCTGGCAAATCGCTGAGAATTCAAGCTTCTAAATAATAATACACATTTGAGTTTCTGACTTTATATACTTCAGAAAATGCACAGTAACACAAAACCTGTTATTCTAGCAACTTTCTAAGCTTCTAAGAGCAATATTTAAAATCTGTCCCTATTTTTGGGCCTCTGTCTCTGTTATTTTAGGCTTTGTCCAGATTTTTGAATGAAGAAGTTGAGGTATGTAACTAATATATTTCTTTCATCCAGATTTTTTTCCATTGTTCTGATATTTTTCTGCTTTCACCAAACCTGATTCTTAATATGTTTATTTCATTTTTAGTAAAATATATATCCAATTTATCTTTACTTCACCATGCCCTTTACTTTTTAGCCTGTTTCATCATCATCATCAGCCCCTGTTTTTACCATTTTTCTACATGGGGTCAGGGTATTGTGTTAACTGTCTCCAACTCGCTTGATTTATTGCCACACTCCTGCCTTCTTCAACACTCATGCCTGACTGTCACAGATCTTCTTTCACACAATCCATACAACTATTTGCTGGACGTTCTCGCTTCCTCTTGCCTTCTTCCTGTCTGTCCCAAATCTTCCTCACCAGATTGTCTTCTCCTTTTCTAAACATGTACCCAAACCACCGTAATCTGTTCTCTTTGATCTTTTCAACAATTGGATCTACTTTGGCTTTTGCTCTTATGTCCTCATTTCTTCATCTGTCCCACAGTATGCATCCTGTCACCTTTCTCAGGCACTTTATTTCCATCACTTCTAACTTCTTCAACTGTTCTGCCTTTATTGCCCAGGTTTCTGTACCATAAAGTAGTATTGGTCGCACCACTGTCTTGTACACCTTACTGTTCAGCTTCTTTGGTATTCTTCTGTCATAGACTACACCTGATACACTATGCCAGTTGGCTGCAGCCCCTCTGATTCTATCTTTGACCTCTTCATTCAGACTACCCTTCTGCTCAACTACTCCTACCAGATAACTGAAGCTGTTTACCTGTTCCACTATCTTCCCTTCTATCTCTATTCTTAGCTTCTTCTGATTTCCCCAATTTGCTGCCATTACCACCATCTTATCTGTGCTTAGTTTCATCCCATGTGCCTTCAGATTTGCATTCCATTCTTCTATCCTTTGCTGAAGTTCTAGCTCAGAGTCTGTCTGTACTGCACATCAGCTGCATACAGCAGCTTTGTTGATCCATCCCTTCCAACCTGTTTACTAATGTAGTCCATCACCAGTATGAACAGCAGAGGGCTCAGAGCTGAACCCTGATGTATACCCAGTCCCACTGGGAACCCCTCTGTGAGGCTGAACATTGTTCGTACTTGAGTCATTGGGGTCCATAGCCTGCACTAATTCTACCAATGTTTTTGGGACTTCAAACCACCACAGTACTGCCTGCTTAACCTTTACTTAACCCCCTTTCCATCCTTGTCACAGTTTCCCCTCAATGTACTTTATTTTATTACAATTACTAAATCATTTGCATATGAACAACACACAGGTATTATTATTACATCTTTTTCCATTTCCCATCTTGCTTCTCTCATTTCACAAATACAAGTTTGTATTATTGCATTCATTACTAATACAAATAAACACAAACTCGTTAGGCACTCCTGTTTCACACCTTTTTCAATCTTTATTTTCTTTCCTAATCAACCATTTACTATAACATTCACCCAGTATATTTATTATTTCCTTGACTTGTTTTCCCTTTACTCTGCATATCCCCTCCCCTATATTTTAGAGAGTTGCCATTATTTTTAAACTGTTTTCATTAAGATTTTATAGTCAATATCCTCCAGTACTATCAGCCTTCAGTATTTAATATTTTTGTCATCTCTCTTCCCTATAAATGTAACCACCTCACCTCATTTCTTTTCATAATTTGTCCCTTTCTCTAACCATACATTCAGTATTTCCACAATTTTTTCTTTTTCCCCTTTACAATATTCATAACTTAACACATCCACAAACATACTGATTCTTCCATTCCTTTCTTTTTTTTATAATTTCTTTCATTTTTTTAATTCATGTTGTTTTTCTAATTTAAATTTTGTTGTCTCCAAAATGTTCATTACTTTCCATCACCTCCTTTCAACATATACCTTCTTATATGTTGTTGATATAAATGTTTTTTTCTACTATCAGCATAATTTCTTCTTATTTGCATTTTACTACCCCATTCTCATCTATCACTCCATCCATCTTGCCCTCCCTTCTTTCTACCTCCTTACTTAGAAATGTGAAACTTATTCATTCATTTCACTTATCACCACCTTTCCTGGTATCATATTTTTTACAGAAAATATTTTTATTTCATCTTTTCTTATTAACAAGCAAAACCCAGATGTTTCACATCCTTCTGACCATTTAATAATTTTCTCTAGTTTTTTTGTGTGACACATCTTATGAGGCCCTAAAAAAAGAATGCCATCAGATATAAATATACTACATCTGTATTTTTATTCTTGCACCATTCAACAGCTGTTAAACCCATAACTTCAATATTATACAAAATTTAGTCCCAAAATACCAAAACTGTCTCTTTCCATTTTTGACATCTTTTTTTTCCCCTATGTCCTTACTTTTGTTCTTCTTCTCACCATCTATCCAATAAATTTAACTTAGTTCTACTCTTGTTCTTCCCTTATTCATAGGATCATAGGATCATATGAGGTTACTAATCTAATGGCCCTGGGGCCCTTACAAGCCTAGCCAAGAGTTCATCCCCAAAAATAAACCTTAGTCAGTACTTGTCACCCCTGTCAGTGAGGGACACAGGTGGAACCCCTGGGATGAATTTGTGGTTTCCCATCCACTCATCAAGGTTGTGCTAGAAGAAGGTCAGCGAGGTGCTCTGTTAGACATGTATGGGAAGTCTATTCCAGAGACGGGCAGCCTCTGGAGACAAACCTGTCTGTCCAGCAGGTTTTGTTAATGTCACATATTAGGTTCAGGCCTTTTGAGTGGGTAGTGCGTGAGGAGTTTGACTTATGGATATGGAGCATGTCTAGTAGGGCAGGGTCTGAGATTGTCTTGTAGGCAAGACACAGATCACCCCTGAGCAATCTGTACAATACCAAGTAGAGTGATAGTGATTTGAGCCTGTCTGCATAGGACAGGTGTTGGAGGCCATGGATTCTCTTTGTGAGATATTTCAGTGGCCTTTCCAGTTGGTGCAGATGTTTGGAGAGGTACATCCCAAACTGGGCATTATACTCAATTATTGGTCTAATGAGGGAGGAGTATAGAGAGGTAATAACCTCCTTTTTCTGGATGCAATTACTTTACTTATGAGATGAACCAAGTAAAAGGCTTTTATGACCACTGCCGCTACATGGTGGTCAAATGGGAGGTTATCAACCTGAGTGCTCAGGTCTCTCATCACAGGTTGTGTGCTTAGGGGGTTGCCATTGATGTGGTAATCAGTAGGTGTCGTGTTTTTACCGAATGGTATGATGATAAATTTTTTTGCATTTAGCTTGAGGCCATGACTTTGGCCCAGTCATTAGTTGCTGTGAGACCCTCTTGCAGTATGTTAATATCATCTGGGGAGTCAATAACAGCACTCAACTTACAGTCCTCAGCAAACTTGGTCAGCCACAGGCCTTTTGTCTTTGCCTGTACCTCTGAGAAATAAATGCCAAGCAGTAGGGGTTCTCGGACAGATCCCTGGGAAGCTCCACTAGTGACAGGTATGCTATTGGAGGTGGACGTGCTCATTTTGACTTGTAGGGTCCTGTCAGTGAGCCATTTGGCCACCCACCTGATGAGATAGGGATTTACACCAAGTTATGTTAGCTGTTCGATGATGCCTGAGTGGGGTATTGTGTCAAAGGCCTTGGTCAAGTCAAGGTAAGCTGTATGTACTGACTTTCCCTCATCCAGGGCCTTGGTGACAATCTGAGTAACCTTCTTCTTCTTCTTCACAAGCCAACTCATCATACTTATTTTCTCTCTCTATCTGAATCTCATAAACTATTATCCCTTCCCCTGCGGTTTTATTCACCTTGAGCCATGTGTCTGGTACTTTCTTCCTTGCTTACATTAGCCATTTCACCTTCTTCCTGAATATTGCTTTTTACATATTATCTTCTACCATCTCAGTTTCTTTTTCCATGTATTTTATTTTGTTTTTTTTTTTTGCATTTTTGTTTTACAATTCGTTGATGAAGTGGGTGTACCTGGTCAGCCATGATCAAGGTACAATATTAAAGTAAAGAATAAACTTACAGTAAAATTAATGCAGAATAATGCTATTCAAATTTATAGTACAATTATTAAAGAAGAAGAATATTTCAGGGGGGAGATCTGAGGTAGCAGTTATACTTCTAGGGTACAGTTGGTCAGGCCAATGGAGAATCTTTTACAACCACACAAACTACCAACAATTCAAGCAGATGGGTCTGCAGTTTAATGTTTCAGCCAAAAGATGGCATACATTCAGGAGTGCAGTAACCTCCTTATACAGCCCTGCAGGGTCAGCAATTGATTTGCCTGGTGTGGGAATAGAACCCACAGCCTTCCGCACAAAGGACAAGTGTGCTACATATTGTACTCTGATACTGAAGCTTTATTTGCTTAAACATTTGTTGACAGGTTGGCTTTTCAAAGATTATTGTAATGAGGCAGAGGTTTGAAATTGCTCTGCAGTCTTTAAACTGTGAGCGAGAGTGAATGTTTGGAAGTGGGTATAATGATTACATACTTAAGTAAGGGTGGGATTATACCACTGGTTAGTGAAAGGTTGAAAACATGTGTCAGTAATCTTGTAATTTTTGTAAAATTTTTAGTGAATTTAGGATGTAGCTTGCTGAATTTTGTGCCTATTGTATTGAGCTAAGAAAATAGGAATCTAGCATGTTTCTCAGTTATGACTGAGAAGTAAAAAATGAAAGCAGTAATTTGCTAAAGGATAAAGACTTGGGTGGAGTACTGCTGGGGATGGGAGATAAGGAACGCATTGGTAATATTATGTATGTGCTGATGAGGTCACTACAAGTTTTTTGCTGAATAGTTTGTATGACCTTTATTATCCTTTGGTTTGGATGTGACTTGGGATATTTTGCAGACACCTTGATGTTTATAGACATCAGGCTTGATCTTATTTATTTTATTTATTTATTTACATTTGTTTACCGGGAAATTCCAACTGGACGCAGGTCCTTTTTCAGTGGAGGCCCAGGGAGAAAAGCTCCACAGAACAATAAAAGAGCAGCAGAGTACATGAAGAACAATTGAATATACATACAATAGCAAATAATACATACTGCAGCAAACATTATACATACAAAATGAAACATAGTAATGAAAAGATATACCAATATCTAGCTAAAGGCTAGGAATAAAGGTAGGATGTATATACACAGCTAGCACTAAGGTCAAACGGATACTGTTCTAAACTCATATACCTAAATCTTTTATACAAATATTGCACTAAAGAGCAGAAACTCCACATGCAGGTAGAACAAGCTAGAAGGGCTAATGGGATGGAAGGGGAATATGGAGGAGTAAGAGAGGAGACTGAGTGAGTAGTATATGTGGTAGTGAGAGGAAGCTAGGTGTAAGTCAGTTGGATATGTATTTGGAGTTGAGATGAAGTGAGGTAGATAAGCGTGGTATAACAGGTCTGAGAGATTGAGTGAGGAGGGAAGGGGAGGGTAAAGGGTGAGCCAGAGCCTGCAGAGGATGGAATGCAATAATCAGACAGTGTGAGGCAGGGTGGCTAGGGGAGGGGAGAGGAAGAGGAGGTAAAAGGAGGGTTACTAGTCAGGATTTTTGCATGGGCATAACCAGAGACTTTTTAAGGGAGTTTTACTGCAGTCTTGAAGTGATTACAAGAAGGTAGTGTGGTTGAGGGGGGGGGATAACTGCGAAACCAATCAGTAGCTGATTAGGAAAAGGAGTTAGTGAGAACAGAGATTAGTAGTTTGTGTGAGACCATGTCAAAAGCCTTGGACAGATCTAGAAATATAGCAGAGGAGAACAGGACATTATTTTTATGATGAAGGATAGCATTAGTGAAAGAGAGCAAGGCGGTAGTAGTGCTGTGGTATGGCCTAAAGCCACGCTAGGTGCTGGAGAGGAAGTTATTAGTTAAGGTGTTGCATTTCTCAAGTATCTTGGAAGGTGGAGAAAGAATGGCTATGGGGCGATAACTGGAAAGTTCAGTGGAAGAGCCACCTTTATGGAGGGGAATGATGTGGGATATTTTCCACAGTGTGGGGACATAGCTTTCTGATAAGGACTGATTAATTAAGATAGAGACTGGATAAGCTAGGGCTTCTACTGCTATTCTTAGGTATTCAGTGGGGAAATTGTCAGCTGCAAGTTTTATCTATCTATATGTATGATCTGATGTTATATATTTCTAAAGTATAGCCCAGCAATCCACTTATGCTCTGCGATCAGGTTAATAACATGTCCAAAACATGCATGTCCATAGCTAGTGGGATTTGGCTTTATTGTCCATAACGAACCCATAAAGACTTATAAGGCAAAAAGTCAGGGCCATCATGGAGGCACAGGCAAGCAACACATCAGCCTTTGCAGAGATGATACAGGTACTGTAGCATGTAGGGAGATGGCCTACAGGAGTGCATGTACTGCATATGTAACATTTTTGACCAAATCAGTTGTGTACATGTACAAAGTATGCACTCCCATGCACACATGTCACATGCCAGGCATTGCTCACAAAGCCAAGCCACCTTTACCTCTGTGGCCATTGTGAATATGGAATGCCAAGGTCACAATCATGATGTGCCAACACTTCCATAATGACATCAGGTATTGCGGTACCTACAGGCAGAAGACAGTGTCCATGAGGTCTTGAGTCTCATCTTCATGCCACTTCTGGTACTGGACATCAGTCATGGTCATGCAACATACCTATAGCTGTCTAGGGCCATGTTACTGCCCAAGAAACTCCTGTAACAGGTAGCTCCCATAGGTTGGGATGCAAACAGGATACCAGTTTATCTTCCATGCATGCCCTGGTCCTGTCCTTTACATTTTTTCTTTTATAATTTTTTTGGTCCCCTTTGGGACATTATTTTCACTGGCCTGACCCCCAGTTCTTCACATCCACTACAGGCCTGCCAGCTTGGTATCACTAGAGCAGTTGTGGATCCTAAAGGTGTACTTTCTTTCTGCTCCATCAGTCTCAGGACATGCTAAAAGAACCCCGGCCAACTAGGCCTTAATTAGGGCTTTATCCTTCCATGCCATCAGAGTGGCAGGACCTATCCTTTACACTGAGCTGTGGCATAGCAACTACTGCTCTGGCTGTGTTCCAGCATAACCACAAAGCACAATACCCTAACTTCATAGCTGAACAGTGATGGTGACCCCTCCAAGTCATTGTGCAGTAATTCCCTCCACACTAACTGTAGAGACATACAACAGTGCACTCCTAAGCTTTCATTTGGCACTGCACCCACACATTTCCCTGTGGAAGACCTTGCATACTTGTCCTCCCTCACAAGTACAGATTAATCCATTGTACTTTTCTACTTGGGTTGCCTATGTCTGATACACAGTGTGGTAAGCCTATGCATGGGTAAGCTCATTCTGATATTGGGTTTACAAGCATCACTTTTACTGTAGTGTATATGTTTTACTATGGGCTGAAGCTTTGTGCCAGCCACTGCTTCTTTGCCAGTACCACTACATACAGCAGCTGCCTCCATTTAGCTTGTTCACCCCCTGCTGCTGGTTCCTTCACCAGCTCATCACCTAGCACAGCCTCTGCTGTTCTGTGTACTGGGAGATGTTTATCCTGCAAATGGCAGCTCCCTAGTTATAATTTTGTGTAACATTGCTCACACTGAAATATTTTAGCTCGTGCTGGGGTCATAGTGCAGGGTGGGAGATACATCCAGGAATTGAAAGTGTACCTTCAGTATCACAAACACATGCTCCACAATGACCCATGTTTATGACAGAGTATAGCTTCCCGCCAAAATTTTTATCCAGCCTATACACACCCCTTACACTCCACCCCTTCTTCTTTCTTAGCCCTAAGACCTTACTTGTACTATTACCTCTCTCCATTACATACACTTCTCCTTATACACGCTCTTTCCTCTCCAACCATCCCTTCTCTATCTCCTATAGAATCTATTCCTATTTTACCATTCTGCTTTAAATAAATTTACTACCCCTCTATTCCTTTCCACACTCTTATTTCTCCCCTTATACTCTCCTCTCTGCTTCCTCTCTTCTCATATTACTAAATCATGACTCCCTACATACTAACCATGCCACTACTCTCAGTCTTAATCATGACTACCCTTCTCTCAACATACCATCTCACCTTTATTGAAATTTCACTTAACAACTATCCTATCTCCTCACAAACACACACTCCTACTACACTCACTTTCACACCATACCCTAATGTTAATTCCACCCCTAGCTATCATCTATCTAAATACCACAGGCAACATCACCTTACTTACCCCATACTATCTGACAAAAAAACCAAAACCCTAACAATTCAAAAGAGTAAATTCTTAACTAAACTAGTTAACCCAACCCTACTAGATGGAGACATCCACCCCAACCCTGGCCCTAACTCACCACCTCACCTAAACCACTCTCCTAACCTCAATAATAACTTCCTTATAGGACACCTTAATATCCAAAGCATAAATAAGAAAATACCCTTCATCCATGCCCTTTTAGATGCCCACTCATTTGACATTCTCTGCCTCTCAGAAACCTAGCTAAACACAGGCACTAAAGACACAGAGATTATACCTCAAGGTTATAACATAGTAAGACATGACCGCTTAAAACGCAAGGGTGGTGGAGTAGCAATACTTTTCAAAAATCAACTAAACATCACTACTCAACCAGCATGCCCAAACCAAAATAGCAAAACAGAAGCCATCATTATTAAACTACAACTTAACACCAAAAAATCTATTTACATTATTTGTTTGTATCTTCCCCCAGGTAATAACATCCCAATATTAGAAGATTTTCTAAGTTGGGTCTCTACCACCTACCCCCAAGAAACTATAATTCTTGGCGATGTTAACATAGACTGGAACACTATTAATAATGATAACCCCTCCTCTCACATTAACCTACATGGTTTCTCACAAACTATTACCTCAACTACAAGAGTCAATAAGCCCAGTAATAAAGAGAGTATACTAGACTGGATACTCACAAATAAAGTTAACAAACAATATAAAGTAGGTACCTTGCCAGATGACATCAGCGACCACGCCCTAACCTACATTACTAGATTAAAATCAGAATATGTCAACCTCCCTAATACAAGGCTAATTCGATCTCTCAAGCATTTTAACATAGACCTCTTTAAAGCTGATCTGAGAGCATGTAAATGGAATTGTTTAAAATCACTTCCTCTGGAGGAAGCAGTATTATTGTTTAATACTACATTCTTATCCATACTCAATACACATGCTCCCAGCTCCATTAGAATTAAGACCAAACCTGCCCCATGGCTGACCTCAAACACTAAAAAACTCATGCATGCTAGAAACAAAGCATGGACAAAATGGAGATGTGATAGACAAAACCTGATTTAGTTAATTTCCGCCAGCTTAGAAATCTTGCAAAAAAATCAATAATCTCTGACAAGAAAAATTTCTACTGTAAGCTTCAGGAAACTCATATTAACAACTCCAAACAGTTCTGGTCCTCAGTAAATAGACTTCTCTCCCCAGGGACTGCAAAACTCCTTCCCTCTAAATACTGATCCTGATACCCCACTCCACACTGCAAATGTCTTCAACTCTTTTTTCTCTGAAACTATTCAATCCTTAGCCAAACAAATGAACCCTAACGACTCTCATATACCAACTAACATAACCACCTCCTCTTCTAACTTCTCTCTAAAACCTATATCTACCTCTTTTATCTATAAACTCATTCACAAACTAAAACCCTGTACACCTTCTGCTGACAAGCTCCCTTCTCTGTTCCTCCAGAAAGCTGCCAAAGAAATTGCATATCCTATATCCTTACTTATCAACAGAACTATCCAAGAAGGAACCATCCCTGATATCTGGAAAGTATCCTATATTATCCCACTGCATAAAGGTGGAAACTCCCTTGACCTTTCCAACTTTAGACCAATTGCCCTTCTCTCCCCCCTAGCAAAGATAATGAAAAATGTATTCATCAACAACTTGTACACTATCTCTCTCTTCACAGCATAATAGCAAACTGCCAGCACGGTTTCAGACCCCACCATAGCACCACCACTGCCCTTCTATCTTTTGTAGATACTATCAACAAAAATCGAAACAACAACACTTTCTCTTCCGCTCTTTTCATTGACCTCTCTAAAGCTTTCGACATGGTCAACCACTCACTCTTAATTCACATTCTTAAATCTCTCTCTTGTGATAAACTGGCCACTAGCTGGTTTAAATCTTATCTTAGCAACAGACAACAAGCAGTAATTTGGGAAAACCACATCTCATCTCTCTTGCCTATATCCATTGGAGTTCCCCAGGGCTCCATTCTGGGTCCACTGCTGTTCTCCCTCTTTATTAACGACCTTCAAACTGCTATCCCACAAGCTACCTGCATACAATATGCAGATGATTCTACCCTAATCTGCACAGCCCCTTCCTCTACTGAACTGACCTCATTGACCCAAAAGACCTTTAACACAGTAGAAACTTGGTTTTCTACATGGTTTCTCCTACTAAATGCCAAAAAAACCAAACTTCTCCTCTTCTCCCCCACCTCTCGCTCCCCTCCTTTAAACTTCTCCATTTCCTCAAACAATGGCACCATCATCTCACCTGATCCTACCACTAAACTCTTAGGTATAACCATTGACAATAATCTTTCCTTCGATCAGCATATTAATAACACCATCAAGACTGTTAACAAAAAAATTGGATCCCTATATCGCATCAAACCTTTTCTAACCCCAGCAACTAGAACCAAAATTGCTCAATCTCATCTCCTATCTACTCTCCTATATGCTTCCCCCATTTATACAAACCTTAAAAATCAATCTTAATAAACTTGCAACCTGTTATAACAACATAGCTCGCTTCGCCACTGGTAACCCCTTTAGGACCCACCATTGTATAAACCTAAAACAACTTGGCTGGCTCAATTTCAAAACTACCTAATAATCCCTCAACTCACTATAGCCCACAACATACTACACCTTCCTGACAACACCCCTATAATCTCTCAACTTCTAATCCCTTACAACAATCTCAACTCACTTCGCTCTTCTAGTAAAATTATGACAAAATCAATAAAGGTAAACAATACAGCAGGTGGTTCTCTATTCACTAACACTATAGGTAGAAGTTGGAATCTCTTACCTAGTGACATTACCTTGACTACATCCCTGCCTCTATTCAAACAGAAAATTAAACTTTTCTACCTAAACCATTGGCTTTGTTCCTGCAATGCACCTGATTAACCTTTTCTATACACACTTCTTATCTATCTTTGCCTCTTCCTCCCCTCTTTTAACCGTTCTAATTTTAACTATGCATAATTTATGTAAAATTGCTAATAAGTAATTGCATATATGTAATGCAAATATGTAATGAACTACATATGGTGTATATGTCTCTCTTTAAAACTATCCTTCCCTCTGGATGGTCTTTTTGAATTCTAAAATTTTGCTTTTATTAGAAGTAATGGTTTTTTATGTAATGTACTTAGTATTTAGTGGAGCTTTTCTCCTCGGGCCTCTGCTGAAAATGGACATGTATCCAGCCAGACTAGCCCGGTCAACAAATGTAAAATAAAATAAAATAAATAAAGCTGCATACATGTTCTGTCATGTTCTATAGATTTTAGATGGGTGTCATCGCTCAGAGATCTACAGCATAGCTCGCAGTGCAAAGAAGATGCTCCTATAGAAAGTCCCCCACCACAATCCAATGATGAAGGTCACATGTGTGCCATAAGTAGTCATGGTAACTGCCTGGGTTCCCTGCAGACATGTTACTTTTATGATAGAATAACTAAAAAAAATAAAAATAAAAACACTGTATACATCAAATGAGCTTCATTTAGAACATAACTTTTATTTCCACATAAAAATAAACTAGTGTGTCAGTTAGGCGAGTTACTAAATCACTGTATGCAACATCAAACTTGTAAAGCCTGGGCAGAAACACCCATTCAATCAAAGAACAGCAAATAGTTAAATAGAATACAAAACAACATCTGAAACTCTAACTAGATGAAAAAAAATATATAAAATGTAAAATATAAAAACAATGCATTCATATAGACAGCATTTTTGTAACACATATTTCATGTTGATGTGATTATTCAGCCCATAGTGCTTTTATGACAAACGAATTTTGCTTCTCTTCTACTGTCTAAATACAATTTAACATCTCATAGGTAATATATAAGGAAGGAGCGTAAGTGTGACGAGTGAGAGTACTATGAATGCATAACATGCTGTGCCACTAGGTTAGTGGTATGTCAATTGTGAATGTCTTTTACATATTCTAGGATCCTGACCCTCAGTTTCCCTGATGACTGGCCAATGTAACACGAAGGACTTGGGCACCTAATTCCATGAACAACTGCAGTTTAGTGACAGTTATGACCAAAATGTTGAAGAATGTCTGTCCATAAATAGCCTGTTTGTTGCTGTTCTGCCACTATGGCC
The DNA here is from genome assembly GCF_019279795.1 of Protopterus annectens. NCBI lineage: Eukaryota > Metazoa > Chordata > Ceratodontiformes > Protopteridae > Protopterus > Protopterus annectens. Next base: position 1,889,762,260 of record NC_056725.1, read on the forward strand.
AGCCTAAACAGTCTTTGCAGTGCTCAGTGCATTGGTTTGGAGCTGGGTTGGAGAGCATCTCAGAATGAACAAGACATTCAATGAGGGAGGGGACATTGTGGTATATTTCTCAAAGTTGTAGATGATACTCTGTGCATTACAGACCACCTGAGGGTGTGTTACCTTTTACAGTTCACATATTGTCTTCCTAGATCACCAGGCGAGGCCTTTATCTCAATGTGCAGCATCTCTGGGAAATAAGCTGTAGAATAGAAATCCTGAATCATGTTGGATTTTTCCTATGTGGTACATGGAAATCACACATGCTCCCCCACATATCAGAGTATGGCATCAAGAAATAGTAGAATATTCTCAAGGCAGATGACACAAGTACCTGCACTGTCCAGTGTTGGTCTCTATAAGTCTCCCTAGCTAGTAATAAGTAATGCAACACATACCTTTATATCCATCAGGAGAGATAATGCATACCTCTCACTGGCTGCAGATAAGGCCAACACATGTCTGCCAGCTCCTTTATGGGTATCACTCTCCACACAGTACTAGTCTACAATTCTGATGGTATAAATGTCATCAAATATTAAGTGAAGTTGGAAGACACTGTGCCACTAAGGGTGGCGACTTGTACCACCATGACTAATAGTGGCAATAACTGCCTGTTGATATAAATGCTCACTAATGCTGCGGCAACCCCTAACATATTTCTACTAACCCCCTGCATGTACACTAGGATATTGTGCAGTGGTTAACACTGTTGTTTGAGCATCACATGATGTTCATAATACATTTCTGAACTGGTTTAAAATACAGATAGATATACAGAGAGACAGACAGACAGACTGGTTTATGGTTGACTCTTTGCAGTATTTGTGCATACCTTTGTTACCCTGATGACTTCATCATGGCAGAAGAACACCTATCCCTTTTCACTGCTATACTTGTATGCAAAAGCCAGGGTACCTTTCTGCATTGATCTAATAAAATTTACTAGAATTTTAAGATACTGAGGTATTTACATATACTATTAAAAACAAACTTCTAAAAAGTTACAGGATAATGTATGTTTATCCATTGTCATTTATATTTTGTTTATAAAAATGTTGCTTTATAAATTTGCAAATAAAATTGAAGAGGTGAATGCTGGTTGTTTGTGTGAAAATCCCCACTTATTATAATGGATTCAAGTGATAACTTGATTTTCTATATAAATTCATGAAGTATGTCTACTTGTGCATAAAGGTATATCTCTCTTTCGATATATATATATATATATATATATATATATATATATATATATATATATATATATGGTTTACTATTAAAATATCGAATGGCACTACGTTGACTATACTATAGTCAAACAAGAAAGTTCGAAAATAGTAATGTCGACATCAAAAAAAACAGTCTCGGACTGTGTTTTAACATGGGTCGAGGTAGGGGAGATGTTTGTAGTTCAGAATAATACTGAACACCTACCTCGACCCATGTTAAAACCATTCCTAGATTGTTTTTTTACGTCGACATTACTATTTTTGAACTTCCATGTTCGACTATAGTACAGTCGACTTAGTGTCGTTCGACATTTCAATAGCAAACATATACATATATATATATATATATATATATATATATATATATATATATATAGTGTGTGTGTGTGTGTGTGCGCAGATAAAGCTACATGCGCGCACACACACACACACACACACACACACACACACACACACACACACACACACACACACATATACATATAGAGAGAGATCACACCCCCTACACACACAGACTTTAAGACTGTTATCATAAACATGTTAAACTTATTATTCAGGAGGTAATAGGGAGGTAGTTATGTTTTTGTTTGAAACACATTTTGCCTTACTGATTGCGGAAAAGTCTACAATAGAATAGTTCTTCTTTTGGAACTGTTGAAGTACAGTGTTTGGTAACTTTGGTAACTTTCCCATGTGTTCTATTTTGAGTCTTAGCTTTTAATATTATTTAAGTGATTTTAAGTTTATTATCATCTACCACAATTCCCAGAAGCTTACAATTTCTTCCAAACAAATCAGTAGCAACAATTCTGTAGATAGGAGTAAAATACAAAGACATCCACAGCATTTGTAAAGTGGAGGATGTATTGAAAGACAGAATGATAAACTGGTAGCATGCAGTAAACAAACTCACAATGTAAACATTAATTATTATAGTTAATAGTTTTCCAGTTCAAGAACTACATAAATCTTATGCATGTTTCCCCACATTTATCCCGCCTTGATAGTGGCAACAATTCCTTTCTCTTTTTCCTTCAGATAACTATCTGTATCCTGCTGTTCAATGTGTGCAAACCTGATGGCTTAAATGGATATTTTCTTTTTGGAATAACAAGTGGCTTGGTATCATGGCTCTTCCAACAATTATTGAAGGAGGGATATGTCTCAATAACAAACGGAAGTGTACAATAATCATTGGGAAATTACAGACATAGTTTGACTTCAATACTGGGAAAACGTATTAACTAATTAGTTATTTATTGATATTTGATTTTAAATGTTTTGAGCAATTTATAGTCTCCTCCAGGGAGATATTGGATTAAAGACTGTTATTTATCAACATGGCTTCCTTTTGGGGAGGTTATGTTTGACAAATCTTATCCAGTTTTAAGATAACGTATGTTGCTCAACGGACTTGGTTCTTAGTACTGACAATGTTTATCTGGATCTGGTGAAGGCCTTTGATTCAGTCCCTCAGAACAAAATTCTTGAGGTTATATTATAACATAATATGAATATCTATATTGTACGCTAGATAGCCAATTGGCTATTAGGAAGGAACTATAGAGTGAGAATAGTGCATTCCTTTTCAAAAATAAGAAACTTTGATTTAGGGTTTTGCCAGGAATCTGTTCTTCGTCACATGTTTGGGTTATTGATGTCTGAGTTCCCAGTATGTGATAGCATCTGGCTAGGTAAGCTCACTGTGAAACTAAGGTGAGGGTGGAGGCATAGTTATAAATGTGTATGATCATAATACATTGCAAAATTACCTAGACATTTTATTTAGGTGGAGCACCAAAAATGGGATGCAATTTAATGTTGAGAAATGCAATATGGTGCATTCTGGTTTCAAAATAACTGTTATCCTTACATTTCAATAATGAAATTCTGATCTCAGTAAGTTCTGTGAGAGGTTTAGGGTATATAATGGATGATGCTTTGGAGTTTGATGACCAGATCAAGACAATAGTGAGGAAGTGTTATGGTCTTTTAAAAGACATCTTGAGTGGTGACAGTAGTAGAGAGAAAGGAGTGTTGATTCTAGTTTTAACTTCTACTGCACTACCCAGTATGGAATATTGAGGGTCTTTTGGTCATTATAACCCTTGCCAAATAAATAGACTTGAGAGAATCCAGAAGACGGTTACTAGACAAGTGAGAGGACTGAGAAACCTGTGTTACAAAGGGATATTGGAGACTGTTTCACAGTACTCATTTGGTTACAGGATTTTAAGAGGTGATTTGATCCTTGTGTCTAGATCCCTAAGAAAGGAGGTATTAGCAGCATCTCAGTGTTCCATTTTTGGGGCATAGTATCAGTGCCTGGAATAACAATCTATATGTCAGATTTCCAGATGTTAAAACATCAGTTCAGAGCAGGTATTTTAATCACAAAGCAGGAACATCATGGAATACTCTCCCTTAATATATAAGGGAAGTTGGTAGTGTCAAACTTTTCAAGATCTTGATAGATAAATGGTATAAAATGTTTTATAATGCTGGTGTCATTTTTGTCAAACTCTTAACTGGATCTTAAGAGCCCTGAGTTTGAATTTCTTCTGCACTGAACAATTGTTTAAGCTTGTTGTTCACACCAGATTGTATGTACATTGGAAAATAAAAAGCATAAATTAAATTCATACATAGACCTTGACCCATGAAAATTACTGTCCAGTATAATTCATGCTTATACTACGGCTTATATGCTGCATACTAGCTCATAATTCTTTCTCTCTCTCTTTTGCTTTCTTTTGCTTCTTCCTACCATTTAATTGCAGACTATTTCCAGTACTAGTCAACATTTAGCACTAGCTCATTTAATAGCTGTTACAGCATGGATATTAAGTCAGCTAATTTAAAAAAACACTTGTCTAATTCATGGTTTTACAGTAAACAAAGAATAGAGGAATAAAGTCGCATTCAAACCAGTAAAGGGACTAAGCAAAAATGAAATAGTAATTTACCAGAAAACTGCAGTGCTGGAAGATAATTTAGATAAAAGGATGAATTGTATCACATTCTAAAATTCTAAAAAAAAAATAAAAATAAAAATGTGCTAAGTAATTCTATGTTAATGCTTTAAAAATGTAATTTTCAGAAGTAGGTAATGATTCTGCCTAGAATTGTTTAGAAAAAGCAGCAACATTGTAACAAATCAAATGAAAGGCCACTGAGTATTGCTACTGTTTGATCCTAAACATATAACCAGAGTGTATGTCACTGTAAGTCTAGAAGAGCAGTGCTATCAAAATGTTGTTGTTTGTCTTTTGGCTTTCTCCCGGTAAGGGGTCACCACAGCGGAACTCCGGCCCGCTAATGATTGGCAGTAGATTTTTACGAAACGCCGAGGTGCCAGCTCGACGCCCAACCTTCAACGAAGGAATGCCCATTTACGCACACATGTCTTTCGAACGCTACCCAACCGAGGAGGACATGCAGACTCCACACAGAAGGCAATCCCAAGCCAAGCTGAGAATCGAACCTCTTGCTCTGAGGTAACAACGCTACTGCCGTACCACCGCGGCATGGGAGTGGGGGGAGGGGGTTATGTCAAATGAAGAATAGGGGATGAGTGATAAAGGTAATGTTTCAAGTACAATGATATCCTTAAAAAAGTACAAGCAAAGGAATAGTTGCATTTCAGTCAAATATTAGCCATATAGCCGTAAGGAAAGCCATGACATGGGCAGTGGAAAAATGACATGATGTGGGAAAATTTGTAAAGGATGCTTGACCAGAATTTAATTATTTTGGAATTATATTTAATCCTTCATTAATTTTAATGTCCTGCAGATTTAACAATATAAGTATAGTTTCCTTCTTATTTAATTTCTACATTTGGATTTATTACTAGATTGCATTTTTGCAATATATTCTTTTGAAAGCAGCTGGTAGTGTATACTTCTACAAACTCATTTTACATTGTACCTTATTTATTTGTGTTTTATTATGTTTAGTCTCACTTATGTTATTCATCAAGTTCTTTTAATAAGTGTAATAAAGTTAGAGTTATACGTGGCAGCAAGACTGGATTTATTTTACTGAACATAAAGCTACTGATTCACCCACTGTGAAGATGTTAAAAATTGCAACAAAGCAAGGTGTCACAATACTAATCCAACAGCAAATTCAGAAAAAAATAGAGAGACAACATTAACATGCAAATAATAACTTTTCATTCTGTCTATCCTTTCATATTTCTTGTCTGTAGATATTTTAATCTATTGCTTCTTTCCAAAATTACTAACTGTTTAAATCATCTTTCTACTTCAGGGTGTCTATAATTTAATATTTTGTTTCTTTCCAAACGTAAACAATTTTAAATATTTTTCTACTATATGGTGTCTACGATTTTAACATAAAAATGTATTCATAGTTCTTGTAGATTATCCATTGCAGTCTGATTGGATGAAATCTTACAAAGAGCTTCTGGTCATGTGATTCTACCCCTTTCAAACTAAAATTATTGTAGAAAAGAAAAGCACATTTCTTATTAATGTATTTAAGAGTAAATGACTGTGAAGGGCCTCTCATTTAGATGTCTGTTTTCTAATTGTTTTTTTTTTTTTTTTTTTTTTTGTCACAGCTTTACATCAGCTGTCATGTTGATTTACAACTTCAGAATGAGAATGTTTAAATGCATTTAAAATATATGATTCAATGATAGTTGGCATATTTCAAAGAACTCATTGAAGTACAACTTTGTTGTGAGTAACTTTTGTCAGGAAATTCTGCACTGATGAGAATGTTTCACTGATAAAAGAATGAACTATATGCTGAAGATGCATAACTGAAACTTTGGTAAAGTGAGAAGCTGTTCTTACCAACCACTTCTGCCACTGACAAAACCAAATGACATCATTTATGTGAACTTACAAGTAAGTGTAAAGCCACAACAGTCCTCTGTGTACCTACTCTTTTGTAAAGACATTACCTACAAATCTTATGAGTGATTGCATTCTTAGTCTGAAAGCTGGTTTTGAAACAAAAAATGCATTTACATTTTGCAACACTTCAGACCTTTCATTTGTGGCATAGATATATTTATAGAGTGCACTATTAATTCTGAGTGTGCTTCAGTATATTTAGAATGCAAATAATTGAAGCAAGCACACTTTTTAAGTAGTTATTTTTATATTTATGTCACAATTTTTGTGTCTCTTGAGGACTCTTCAGTACTAATATTATAGTCTCTGTAAACAAACTGAGCTTGCAAGAGAAATAAATATGTCTCCTTATTTAGAAACTTGTATAAGCCTGATTGAAGGCTGATTGTTTTGACTCATTTTATCAGTGCAATATAACAGTGCTATAGTCATTTTCATATATTTACTACAGTATGCATGGATAGCCTCAGTAGTTGCATATATTTAATGAATAAGTATGGGTAAGGGAGACTGCATAGAATATATTTCAGATTTCTGTTCTGCAACACATTCTCTGTGATGGCAATGGTTCATATTATCCAAGCACTAACATAATCAAAAATAAAAGATGGGCAAGAAAATGCAATATGCTTAATTCTTAGTTAAACCTTAGTTATCAGATAGGCTCATTGATTGACTTGTCAGCCATTGCAAGCAACACACAGTACTCTAGACATTGCTGTGTTCACTTATTTGTACACTGGGATAGGGAATGAATGGCTCGTGTGGGTACTTATAGCAATGTGGAGTAAAAAGCATACCCCACATGACTAGAGAATAAGCACACTAGTGTCCAAGAACAAAAGGGACATTCACAACTGTGGGCAGTACAGAGGTAGCAAGCTCCTGTCACAATGCATGAAAGTTCTGGAAAGAGTGACTGATAAATGAATATGCAAAGTAATAGAAAGTAAGATGGGAGATGAGTAGCTTGAATTCAGGTCAAGATGTAGCACAACTGACCCAATATTTGCTGTGAGACAGACACCTTTGAAGAAGCTAGTGACGAGGAAAGAATCCAACTGGGCATTCCTAGACTTGCAGAAAGCACATAAAAAGGTCCCAGGAAAGCTGATTTGGATACTCCTGTGTTGGTTCAAAGTCCCAAAAACAATGGTAGAATTAGTGCAAGCTATGTACAAGGACCTGAGGACTTAAGTATGTACAGTGTTCAGTCTCACAGAGTGGGAGTGAGTGTGCATCGGGTTTAGCTCTGAGCTCATTGATGTTCATACTGGTGATGGGCTACATTAGCAAACAGGTCAGATGGGACAGCTCAGTCTGGCAGACTCTGAGCTAGAACTTCAACAAATGGTAGAGGAATGGAATCCAAAACAGAAGGCACATGGGATGAAACTGAATACAGATAAAACAGTTGTAATGGCAGCAAATGGGGGAAATCAGAAGAAAGTGAGAATTGAGATAAAAGGAAAAATAGTGGAACAGGTTCACAGCTTTAAGTATCTGGGAGGGGTGGTTGAGGAGAAGGGAAGTCTGAATGAAGAGGTCAAAGCTAGAAGCAGAGGGGCTGCAACCAAATGGATGAGGAAGTCAGGTGTAGTATTTGACAGAAGAATGCCAAAGAAGCTGAAAAGTAAGGTGTACAAAACAATGGTTTGACCAATACTACTCTATGGTACAGAAGCCTGGGCAGTAAAGGCTGAGCAGTTGAGGAAGCTAGAGGTGATGGAGATGAAGTGCCTGAGATGGGTGGTAGGATGCACACTGTGGGAAAGATGAAAAAATGAGGACATAAAGAGCAGAAGCCAAAGTAACTCATTGCAAAAAAGGTCAAACAGAACAGATTACTGTGGTCTGGCAACATGTGCAGAAAAGCAGAAGACAATCTGGTGAAGAAGATTTGGGAGAGACAGGAAGAAGCAAAAGGAAATGAGGGTGTCCAGCAAAGAGGTGGCTGGATTGTGAAAGAAGACCTGTGACAGTCAGACATGAGTGTTGAAGGCAGGAGAGTGACACTGAATAGAGAAAGATGGCAACAGTTGACACAACATCCCAACCCCTTGTAGAAAAATGAGGAAAAGGGGGTTGATGATGATTTCTACTGTGTATTTCAGGACTGCAAGTCTGTACTTACAGTAAAGTGTAAATTCAATAACTTAGGTGAGATTAGGAGGAAATATATACTAAATCTAGTTTTCTCTTTTTTTTTTTGTTTTTGCCCTCCATATTTCTTGTTTATCAGTTCCTTCGCAGTCAACTGGTCCATTCATTTCCCATCACCGGGCTGAAGGTCAGCCATGATGGGCCAACATTTAGACAGCCATTAGAAGTGGTTCAAACTTTTTTTCCTGCTTTTGGCCCTATTTTACTGCAGACACCTAGAAAAGTGCCGGAGATGAACCATGCAGTGGGCTGGTCATGGCGGATATCTCCTCATTTCCACAGGTGTTATTCCCTCCAAGCTAATCTTGTTTCTATCATTGAAGCACTTGCTGCTCATTTCTCCATACTCCAGTGGGAAATGCAAATCCCTCTGTGTATCTCAGAGTGCATGCTACCTTTTCCATCTCCTGAGAGAGACACGTGTGCAATGCCCCTTTAGTCTTCTCCTTCCCTGCCTACAGCCTGTAGTACTAGGACTGCTAAGTAAATCTCTGTCATCTGAGCTGCACTTAGAACACCATCACTCTGCACCATGAATCCAGGCAGACTATATCCAGAATTGCTGTATTCCAAATTATTCACAATTCACATCAATCTTAGAGTTAGTATTTATAAGTAATGTGATGTTGGGATGCAATGCACTGCATTAGGAGGCATGATGGGCAAAATGTAGCACTGATGTTTGTACTTCACTGTTATTTTAGGAAGACTGCATTTAATATTCTGCAGTTTCAGTACTTACAGTACTGAGTCTCAAAGTTTCACTCCTGTAAAAGCAGCTCTTTGAAGTCCATGATTTGATATGCGCTATGTGGCCTAGTAACATCTGCTTTAGGCACATTTTCATTTAAATAGCTAACAGCTAAGGGTGTACTGCTAAGTAATAGTATAAGGTATTCTGTGATGTATTACTATATTTGTAATGGACAAGAAACTGGGAATTTGAATAAACAGGATTAAGCATTCAAGATCACACTTTAGTAATGTTTTGTGTTTCAGATTATTCCAAATTGCTCAAATTTATAAACATTATATACCTACAGATAAAAAATCTAATGGTGTGCTGCAGCCTTGCATTTTTGACATTGTACTTTGCTGCTATGTATTTGCTTATGATGAGGAAAAACATCACTCTTTTATTACTGTGATGTTTTATGTCAAGATAATGTCTGTTGACTACACAATTGCTTATACAGAAGTAAGGTGAAAACAGTAAATACATATACCTAAGACTACTGGTACATTAATTCACAAATATTGTTACCCATGAGGGTTGTGAGAAGTTACATTTCTGTAAGGTGCTTGCAACACTCAGAAGAGCTTACTAGTGTTTTTTTTTTAATTTTCTGTTTTCTTTTTATATAGATTTCAACACTGCATCACTGAAACATTGATATTTAGTACAGCTAAGGCTTGGCTAATCCATCTAACCCTCTAGTTGATAAACTGTAATTCTTACTTCATAGGTTCATAGTTTCAAAGACAGTTACTACGCTAATGACCCTAGAGTTCTTACAAACCTACATATGGTATGTGAGAGATGTATTTGCACAATGCCATTTGAGGCAATCTCTCACATAAAAGCACTCCTAATGTCAATCAGGTTGTCAGGAGTAACACAAGCTTCATCCATCACACACAGTTCAAAGCAGACATATCGAAACACATATGCTAAGGCACTTAAATGTAACCTTCCTAAACCACAAAGACCATCTAGATGAAGTACACATAACAAGTGCCCTCAGCAGCCCCGAATGCAGTCTTTCAAAACAACACCCACATCAACACATACAGACACATTTCATGGAGCCTCTACCTCTAAACCCATAGGGTAAGCCACCACACAGTCCAAAATTCTGGTCATTGTAGACACCATTGCAAGGCACACTGATGTCTCTCTCACCAGCCTGAGTAAAGAGAAAATCACAGTCAGTTGCTTATCAAGGGCCAGCATCCATCACATTATACATGCACTAAGGTCAATGAACCACAAGTACCACTTTTCAGTTGTAGTCCATTTGGGTGTAAATTACCTGAAAATGACCTGAGACATACCTTACTAGACTATATGAAGAAAGACATCATGGAGCTCTAAGAATACATGTCACAGACTGGTATAAGCCGAGCATGGAGCACTATTTTACTTTCTCTAAGGATGATGTCAGAATACGAACAAAAGATGGCTGACTTAGTTTCTGGTGTCATTCTAAGGGGGTGCAATATTTGCTAGCATTAAAGGAGATGGTAAACAGATAACATTGCCTTGCCAGGAATGGTCAGCACCTGTCCCCATCTAGGCTTTTGAATATTAGCTAAAACATTGTCCTCCCCCATAGTGCCTTTTTTGGCAATGCCAAACTGAAAGTACGTCTGACATAGCAAATCAAAACCAAGAAAATCTAAAGGTATTACTGCTCAATGCTAAAAGTCTAAACAAAAAACTCCACTCCCTAGAAGATCTCTTCACTCTAGAGGATACTGACAACTGTGCAGCGGTCACTGAGATATGGTTTAAAGCTGCAGAAAGTACACCGACAGTCACAGGTTATAATGTCTTATACACATTTAGACCAACTACTACACTGACAAGCACTAAAGGTGGAGGTGTCTTGATTTACATAAAAAATAAATATACCTCAAAGCTGATCAAACAAGATAATGCACTAGAGCTTCTACAAGTTCAAATCACCATAGGCAAAATCCAATACCACTTCCTTGCAAGCTCTTGGTCCCCCTCTATGACCCAGGAAATCCATACATTATATACAAACTTATTGGAAACACTCACCATCCAACTCAATATCATATTCATTGGTGATTTTAATTTCCCCACTATTAACTGGGAATCATGTATGACACCAAATGTACAGGTGCAGAGATTCCTTAATTTTGTAAACACAAACTCCTTGGATCATATTGTCAGTACATCGACCAGGGGTGCAACCATACTGGATCTGGTCTTCACTAATACGGCAGAATGATGCATACCAGCTAGTGTAATGTTTTCTCTGGTAGGGTCAGACCACAAAATTGTCTCCTTTGAAGTCAAAATAAAACCTGGAACCCCAGCTCACCCATGAATAATCAGGAACTACTCTAAGGCTAACTTCTTACTATTAAGTGCTAACCTGGCAAAATTTCTAGCTCCATAAACCCTGAGAACTACTGCCTATGCAAAACTGTTCACAGAAACCCTATAGAAACATGTTAATAGCTGCATAGAGGCAGCTGTACCCACCATGAATAAGTACAGAACTAACTCAAGAAACAATCCATTCTGGTGGAATCAGAATATCAATATGCTGTATAACAGAAGGAGGAAAATCATGGCAAAAATTAGGAGGTGCAGCACCCAGTAGGATAAAATTAGGAGCTATTGTTGAAGCCCCCACCGACACAAATGTTCTCCGGGAAAGGCTGGCACAAACAAACAACTGGTGTCAGAGCCATGGACTAAAATTAAATGCCAAGAAATACATAATAGTATCATTTAGGAAATCATCCACCCCTGGTAACTATCGTATTGGCAACACACCCTAAGAGTTGGCCCAGTAGTCAGGGACTTGGGGACACATATAGACAGTAATCTAGTCTTTGGCCATCATGTCTACAGTAGTGAGAATATCATTATATGTTGTGCAACTTATAAACAAAGGTGTGACATCTTGGTCCAAGGAAGTCATTATTCCACTGTCTTTGGCATTCATCAGACCTATCATTGAGTACAATACCCCTTTGGTATGTGCCTAACCAGGCATATCCAACGAATGGAACATCCACAGAGGTTTCTTAATAAAAGAATACAGGGCTTAAGTAACATACCCTGTGCAGGCCACCTCAAGGCCCTATACCTGTATTCTGTCTATTACAGGCTTTTGAGGGAGATCTATACCTGGCATACAAAGCGTTATCAGACCGCACTCTGATAGACTTCTTGCATAGCTGGAAAACAAACACTACCAGAAGTACCCATTCTAAAGACTTAAACCTTGGCTATGATATAAACAGTACCTACTGGAGAGACAGGTATGTATCCCAGAGACTACCCCATCTATGGAACAGGCTCCCCATGCACATGAAGAAGAGTTCCTCCTTAACTTAATTCAAGTGTAACTTGGACAATTGGATGGGGAACACATAATTCATCCTGGTTTGGCACCTATATCTTTAATGGACATAGACAGCTTGCAAATGGTGCATCTCAGAGGCCCATTCTTACACTTATCAAGGGGTACCAATAGGTATCCCTATGAAACCCGCCCTTAAAAATAGGAGGGTTTTTTACTGAATTCCATTGGTGGATGTGGTATTTAAAATCTGTTCAATTTTATGTGTTTTTATCTGATGAAGGGTTAACACCCGAAAGCGCTCATCCTTTTTATCTGTTTGTTTGTTCAAGAAAGGATTTTTAAATAAATACTTGTGGTACGTAGCTGTGTTCTGCTATTGATTATTTGTTTTCATAGCCTGGTGGTATCGTTTGGCAGAACTTAAGCCAACACCGAGCATTTGTTTGGGACTGTTCTCTAAATACCTGAGTGGGGGATTGTGTTAAATGCCTTGGTTAGGTCAGGGTAGGTAGTATGCACTGTCTTTTTCTTGTCCAGAGCCTTGGTGACTTTCTCAAAGAAGTCAAACAGGTTTAGCTGACATGGTCTACCATTAACAAATCTGACCTGGGTTGGGTCCAGAGTTTGGAGATCCCCTATGTCCTTGTTGATAAGCTCCATAATGATTCTTTCATGACCTTGCAGATGAGGCTGGTCAATCTTATGAGTCTATAATTCCTAGGGTCGGTTGATGGTCCCCCTTTGTGCAGAGATATTACTGTTGCTGTCCTCCATACCAACAGAACATAGCCAGCTTGCAGACTGTGGTTAAACAGGTATACAAGTCGGTCTCCTAGGTCATGTTTTAAGTTGTTTAAAAGGCAACCTGGGATATTGTCTGGTCCCATTGATGCTGTGTTTTTGGCTTTGGAGAGTGCAGAGATGACTTGGTCTCTTGAGATAATAGGCTGAGGAATGGTGGCAGGTATATTATGGGGGATGACTGGATGGGACGGTGGACGAAATTTGTTTCAAATCTGTCAGCTAGCAGGTTGGGTATTACCTCCAGTTGAGTATGGGTGATGACATCCACAACCAGTTCAGCACATAGCTGGGTATTCCCTTTTAGATTTTGGATGAAGTTAAAGAATACTTTTTGATTATCCTTAGTTAGGGAGGCTATTTTTGCTCTGCAATTCACTTTGGAGGACTTGACATGATCTGTAATTTGTTTGTTTAAGCTATAGAGGGATTTCTTCCTCTGCTGAGTCATTATCCTCTTGTCCTTGGACATTAGTTTCTTTCTCACATTGTATAGCCAGTTTATACTAGGGGTCCACCAGGGTGGCTTGCTTTTTTGGTAAGATCTGGTTTCAATCTGGTCAGGTACATCCAATTCTACATAACTGCTTAAGTGCTTATACAAGGCATTAGTGTACATATCTGCATAGGATTTCATGTTATCTGTGTTCAAGGGGGCTTTGAAACTTTCCATCACTTAGTAGGAGGTAATTTATCTTGGAAAAATTCTTAAGCGTTTTTAAGCTTGATGGTGTATCTGGCCTTATACTTACATCAAACGAGACTGATTTATGGTCTGATCTTATCAAGGAGGACACCACATGAGGGGTGTGCAATGCTGTCCCATATTAGGGAATGCTATGTCCAGGTCATTTGAGCCTATTGTGAGTATGCTGACTAGCTGTTCCATAGCATTTGCATTGACATAGTCCAAGAACCACTGAGCCAGCATGTTTGTGGTCATGTATGTTTTCTCGTCGATGGTAGGGCAATTAAAATCACCCATGAGTAAAGTGTTGGGCTATATGGCAAGTGACTTCAGTAAATCCAGGTACGCGGTATGCTTTTCTTGGTTTGTGATGGGGCACCATAGCTCTCAAACTGTTTGCACAAAAAATCTGGACAAAGCCAAATATAATGAGAGGGCAAAGCCCAAAAAATATGGGCAATTTTTCAATATTGCTCTTACAAACTTAGAAAGTTGCTAGAATAAAAGGTTATAAAGGTTATGTGTTATCATGGATTTTATGAAGAATATGAAGTCTGAAACTCAAATGCCTGTCATTATTTACTTAATTCAATCATCACTGATTTGCCAAAAAATTCCAGAAAACCACAAATTTTATGTGGAATGGACCAAAAGTATGAAGTAAAAATCTGAACATTCTGTGAAAATCTGGACAGTTGAGTGTCATGTGTGGGACCTATAGCTAGTTATGATGTGGAAGGGGGTTTTACCTATATTTAATTGGAGATAGAGTAGCTCGAGAGTGTTGTACCATTTGATGAGTCTTGAGGTGAACATATTTTTAATGAAAATGGATACACCTCCTCCTTTGATTCTTTCATGCTCAGTTTGCAGTCTGAATGTATGGAAAGCATTATAGGTTTGCACAGCCGAGGTTCTTTCTGTGGCTTTCCATGTCTCGGTGACTGCACAGATATCAGCTTCTTCCAAGGTGAGGAATGCTTCCACAAAGTGTAGTTTCTTGTTTAGACTCCTAGCATTAAGCAGCAGTACCTTGAGTTTATCTAGAGAGGCTTAACTACAAGCAAAGAGAAGCAAGTTTTAAGCTAACTACCAATCAGGACAGCACACAATAAGCCTTCCATCAGCAATCCACAACTCACACAGGTTAGATCAATGCATTTCTGCCACAAGAGTGCAGAAAAAAACCTTCTTAATGTAGAATAGCTAGTTTGGAGCCCAAGTGTAACAAGACCACTCAAACTACCTATAGCAGCCCTAAAACTATCATATGCAATGTAATACATTGCAATTAACTACTTAAACTGGCAATAGACAATACAGTTTTTTTATATAGGCTGTAGTTAAACAGGTATAAAGGTGGGTCTGGTAGGTCATGCTTTAAGTTGTTTAAAATGCAACCTGGGATACTGTCTGGTCCCATTGATGCTGTGTTTTTGGCTCTGGAGAGTGCAGAGATGACTTGGTCTCTTGAGATAATAGGCTGAGGAATGGTGGCAGGTATACTATGGGGGATGACTGGATGGGACGGGGATGAAATTTGCTCCAAATCTGTCAGCTAGCAGGTTGGGTATTACCTCCAGTTGAGTATGGGTGATGACATCCACAACCAGTTTAGCACATAGCTGGATATTCTCTCTTAGGTTTTGGATGAAGTTAAAGAATGCCTTTTGATTATCCTTAGTTAGAGAGGCTATTTTTGCTCTGCAATTCAATTTGGGGGACTTGACATGATCTGTAATTTGTTTGTTTAAGCTAGAGAGGGATTTCTTCCTCTGCTGAGTCATTATCCTCTTGTCCTTGGACATTAGTTTCTTTCTCACATTGTATAGCCAGTTTATACTAGGGGTCCACCAGGGTGGCTTGCTTTTTTGGTAAGATCTGGTTTCAATCTGGTCAGGTACATCCAATTCTACATAACTGCTTAAGTGCTTATACAAGGCATTAGTGTACATCTCTGCATAGGAGTTCATGTTATCTGTGTTCAAGGGGGCTTTGAAACTTTTCATCACTTAGTAGGAGATAATTTATCTTGGAAAAATGCTTAAGCTTTTTTAAGCTTGATGGTGTATCTGGCCTTATACTTACATCAAACGAGACTGATTTATGGTCTTATCTTATCAGGGAGGACACCACATGAGGGGATTGCAATGCTGTCCCATATTAGGGAATGCTTTGTCTAGGACATTTGAGCCCATTGTGGGTATGTTGACTAGCTGTTCCACAGGATTTGCATTGACATAGTCCAAGAATCTCTGAGATAGCATGTTTGTGGTCATGTATATTTTCCAGTCAATGGTAGGGCAATTAAAATCACCTATGAGTAAAGTGTTGGGCTGTATGGCAAATGGCTCCAGTGAGTCCAGGTATGCGGTATGCTTTTCCTGGTTCGTGGTGGGGCACCATAGCTCTCAAACTGTTTGCACAAAAAAATCTGGACAAAGCCAAATATAATGAGGGGACAAAGCCCCAAAAATATGGGCAATTTTTCAATATTGCTCTTACAAAATTAGAAGGTTGCTAGAATAAAAGGTTGTGTGTTATCATGGATTTTCTGAAGAATATGAAGTCTGAAACTGAAATGCCTGTCATTATTTACTTAATTCAATCATCGCTGATTTTCCACAAAAATTCAGAAAACCACAAGTTTTATGTGGAATGGACCAAAAGTATGAGGCAAAAATCTGAACATTCTGTGAATATCTGGACAGTTGAGAGGCATGTGTGGGACCGTTAGCTTATTATGATGTGGAAGGGGGCTTTGTCTATATTTAATTGGAGATGGAGTAGCTCGAGAGTGTTGTACTATTTGATGAGTCTTGAGGTGAACTTATTTTTAATGAAAATGGATACACCTCCTCCTTTGATTCTTTCTTGCTCAGTTTGCAGTCTGAATGTATGGAAAGCGTTATAGGTTTGCACAGCCGAGGTTCTTTCTGTGGCTTTGAACCATGTCTCGGTGACTGCACAGATATCAGCTTCTTCCAAGGTGAGGAATGCTTCCACGAAGTGTAGTTTCTTGTTAGACTCCTAGTATTAAGCACTAGTACCTTGAGTTTATCTAGAGAGGCTTAACTACGAGCAAAGAGAAGCAAGTTTTAAGCTAACTACCAATCAGGAAAGCACACATTAAGCCTTTCATCAGCAATCCACAACTCACACAGGTTAGATCAATGCACTTCTGCCACAAGAGTGCAGAAAAAACATTCTTAATGTAGAATAGCTACTTTGGAGCCCAAGTGTAACAAGACCACTCAAACTACCTATAACAGCCCTTAAACTATCAGATGCAATGTAATACATTGCAATTAACTACTTAAAGTGGCAGTAGACAGTACAATTTGTCTATATAAAGTGCAGAAAAAACAGCAAATAATGTAAGAAACTGCTAAAATACAGTCTCAATTTACAAGAGAAGTGCAACAAAATACTTACTTTCATCTATTCAGTAATAGATTGCTCCTGGTGATAGCCAATTCTCAGCAATCTATAGCAAAGTCGTCAAAAGATAAGCCCAAGCAAACATGAGGCTTAAATACAAGCAAAGAGGAACAGATTTTAATCTAACTACCAATTAGGAAAGCACACAATAAGCCTTTCACTAGCATTCTGATGCTGTGTTTTCAGCCTGAGTAAGTGCCACCAGAACCTGCTCCCTGTTAATAGTTTGGGGGGTATGCTACCAGGTATTTCATGATGGAAGGCAGGGAGAGTGGGGGTAAAATATGTGCTGAATTTGTTAGCTAGCAAATTCTCTATGTCACTATATTCAGTGAAGGTGGCACCACTGACCACCAGTATGGCAGACTGATATATGCTGCATTTAAGATTTCAGACATAGCTGTAGAAGGCCTTTTGGTTATCTTTAGCCTGTGAGGCTATCTTGACCTTGTAATTGGCCTTGTTGGACTGAATTAGTCCTCTTGGTTTCCTGTTTAGTTTAATTAGAAAGCCCCTGTCTTTATGGGAGTTGCTCTTCCTGATTGCTAGCCATGATTTTTTTCCTTTTGTTATATGCTCTAAGGTTGGGATTCCACCAGTCTGATTTGTTTCTAGAGTTTGTATTAGGCTAACATCTAGTAGGTACAACAGCCTCTATACGGCCATTTACATGGCTGTACAAGTTCTCTGTGAACAAGTCCACACAGGTTGCTGTTAACTTTGGGTTGGGAGAGGCAATGAAATTTGAGAAACTTTCGCTTAATAGGATGTAGTTTGTTTTGATATAGTTAATAGCTGTTAAAGGGTTTGCAGGGGTTACCGAGTTGATTTTATTTCAAAGGAGACAACTTTGTCATCCAACCTCACTAGTAAAGGCATAATAGGTGCAGCACTCTCCCATATTGGTGAGCACCAGGTCCAGTATGTTTGAACCTCTGGTAGGTATGTGCATTATCTGGTCAAGGATATTTGTGTTAATTAAGTCTAAGAGTCATTCTGTCTGTGAGTTTGAAGCAGAGTATGTTTCTCTCTTTATAGGGAGGTAGTACAATTCTCCTATGAACATGGTATTTGATTTAATGGTGAATGCCTCCTGTTGGTCTAGGCACAAGCTATGGGATTCTAGGAACATTGAGGGTGACTTATAGCTTGCTAGGATATGATATAAAACTTTGTTTATGGTAATTTGCACATGGATAAATTCTAGGGCATCATCCTGTTTAACCAACCTAGAGCTATACTTTTTGCTAATATTGATTGAAACTCCTCCACCTTTTGTCCCTGCCTCTGTTGCTAATGGTCTAAATGTGTGGCAGGTATTGAAGCCTTGCACTGCTAGAGTACTTTCTGTAGATTTAAACCATGTCTCAGTAATGACACAAATGTCCATATTTTACAAAGAGAGAAAAGCTTGTAGGGTGTGAAGTTTCTTGATAGGCTCTTAGTAATGGACAGTTACACCTTTAGGTTTCTTTGGATTTTATTTGCTATGTCTGTAGGTTTGTTAATTTGCCATTGCCTAAAAAAGGCTGTAAGGGGTGGATAAAATTTTAGCCAAGATTTAGAAGCCTTGGGGAGACAGGTGCAGACCATCCTTTGCAAAGAAAAGCCATTTGTTAACCATGTCCTCCCATGCTGGCCAATATTGAATCCCCCTGGGAAGACACCAGAAACTACGCTAATTACTGAAGTCAGTCATCATTTCTAGGTACTTAGCATCGTCCTTGGTGAAGGTAGGCTATGCTCTATACAAGCACATATTCAGAGAGATCAAAACTGTCTCTCTTCATATAGTCCAGGGAAGTATGTCACAGGCCATTAACACCCACATGGACTATGACAGAGTCATACTAGTACCTGTGGTTCAATGACTTGAGTACTTGCATAACTTGATGGACCATGAAAGAGTCATACTGGTACCTGTGGTTCAATGACTTGAGTGCTTGCATAACCTGATGGACTATGACAGAGTCATACTGGTACTTGTGGTTCAATGACTTGAGTGCTTGCATAACTTGGCACATCTTGGCTGCAGATAAGCAACTAACTTATCTTCCCCTTAGTCAGTCTGGTAAATGGGGCTTCTGTATGTCATACAATGGAGTCCCCTATGACAGGAATCCTGGGTAATATGCTTGCTTGCCTTATGGGCTTTTCTCTTGGGGCTCCACTGGGTGCAGGCATATGTGGAGTGTTTGATGTTGCTTTTGGTGGGTGCTTGAGAGATTGTTGAGGGTATGCATTGCTGTTTATAGGCTTAGGAGATCTTTGAGGTTTGGGAAGATTGCTTTTTTTTTTACTCAACAGATTTTTATTTTTTTTTATGTTTATGAGTAAATTGTGATACAGTCACTATTAATTACAGATCAAGTTAACAGAAGTAGTTAATAATCATAACAATATGTACAATATTTACAAATGGTCCAATGAAAGGAAACAGAGAGAGAAAAAAAAACACATATGACATTTGTAATTATATATTCCTTTAAGTTCACATTATTCCATGTCCCTTTTAAATTCATGAAGAGAAAGTTGGGTCTATTTGTAGTGTGTCTAGGAGTATCAAGACTCTATTCCAAGGGTTGTTAATCCAACATCTGGGAAAAAATCTTTCTTCTTTAACTTTTATTTCTTTTAGTGCAGATTCCCTTAAAAGAGAACTGAAGTCTTCATAACTTGAAGAGATTGTGGATTTCCATCTTCTTGTTATACATTTTCTGGCCACAGCCAGAATAGTCCATAAAAGAAGTTGATCTCTTTTATTAACAGTTATTAAGGCATCAACATTCAAAAAAATTAATGATTTTGTTAAAACAAATGTATCATTATAAATGGCTTGAAGAAATTTATTAATGTCATCCCAGAACTTTTTAATACAATCGTAAAATATATGTAACCAATCTGCTTCACAATTTAGAGTACATCTCCAACAAGTAGCTTTCTGATTAGGATTAAATTTAGCAATTTTGTTTGGGGTATAAAAGCTCTATGCAAAAATTTCCATGTGAAGATTTTCCATATCTGGAAGTTAGAGGTTAATTTAACTGATTGCAGAAGATCATTTTTACTTTCAGGAGATAGGTTCGTAGTCAGATCTTTTGTTATAGTATTCCATGTGTTTTGAGTTATTTTGGTTTTATACACTATTAATATTTTATATATTTTAGATATAGAAATTAACTTGTTATGCTTGTCATAAATTATTTCTTGTATATAATTTATGAGTTTTGGCTTAGAATTAAAACTTGAATTATTAATAACCTCCCACAAACTTTTTGCGTGATGCAATACTTTTTGGAGATCTTCTCTATCTTTATCAAGTATTTTAAATTCATCTATTACTTGTTGGATGTTTAATGTGCTAGAATTGTTTAAGCATTGGAACCAACAAATAAAATTATTAGTTTCCCATTTAATACATTTTTTTCTTGAATTTTTTCTTTAAAATTCTTTGTTGTATTAAAAGGTATCAAAAGTTCAAACCATAGTTTTATATCAGAATTTGTTTTTAAGAAATTTCTAAATAGATTATATATGTTATTTAAGTATGATAAATTGGTAGGTTTTGTTGTATTGTTTTGTAGATTGCTACTTAATAAGTGCCAAAATATGTTGTTATGATTCTTCAAGTCTATATTTTTTAATGTTTTATTTTCATTTAAGAAAAAAGTTGTATGTAAAGTTTTCCACCTAGACGAGTAGTTTGGGTTTATCCATTGTAGTACAAGTTTAAAGATGGAAACTTTAATGTATGTCTCTATATCTGGAAATTTAATTCCTCCCAAGTCCCAGGGTCTAATATGGTGTGTGAAAGCAATTCTATTTTTTTTGGATACCATAGAAAGCCCATCAAGAGTTTCTGAATTTTTTTTATAATTTTTTTGTTTGGTAAGATAGGAATTGCTAATGCTATATAGTTTATTTGGGGTAATAATATCATTTTTATTATCTGTAATCTATCTTCAAATGTTAACGTTAATTTATTCCAGGTATCAATTTGTTTTTGAAATAAGTTTTGAATTCTATTATAATTTAAAGTTATAGTAGTATTTATGTTGTCAGCTATAAGAATTCAGAGGTATTCGAGTGATGAAACTCTTTCTCCAATAATTTGATACTCACTCAGATGATAAACATCATCTCTATTCAAGAGTATATGTTTTGATTTTGCTTTGTTGAAATAAAGACCTGAAATGGAGGAAAACTCTTTTATTTTTTCCTCTAATGCTTGTATGGTCTCTTCTTTTGGTTTTAAAGTCAACAAGATGTCATCAGCAAATAACATGATTTTGGAATTATATTGATTATAAAAATTAATGCCTTCTATTTTTGGTTGGGAAGATTGCTTTTTAATGCCTCAGCATAAGTTGATCTATGCTTGTGGTGGACATTATGTGTGTTGGATGCAGTGTGTGTGTTTCTTGACA
The DNA here is from genome assembly GCF_019279795.1 of Protopterus annectens. Lineage (NCBI taxonomy): Eukaryota > Metazoa > Chordata > Ceratodontiformes > Protopteridae > Protopterus > Protopterus annectens. The sequence goes on from NC_056725.1 coordinate 1,889,784,007, forward strand.
ACCTTGTTTATATGTGAGAGTTTGCCTCCAGTGATATTGTGTATGTGCAACTCTCTCATGCTGTATTTGTTTCTTTAAGGATTAAATGGATGTCTGTGAATGTGAAACAACTGCTACATTGTCTCAGGATGCCCATATCTACCAAGCTGGGTAAGGAGACATTTGGAAATTGCATATCTATGCTGTCCAGACCTCTACTTTGGTGGGCTACTGTAGGTTGTGGACTTTGTTGTACAGAGGTCTCCTTGGGTGGCCTCTGGGGTTTGGAACTAAACTAGGTTACATGAATAAATGGGTATAGTGGGGTTTATAATGAGACAACTCATTGAATGTCACGTTTATAAATATTTACGTTAGATGCCCAGAAATGGCTTTCCCCAGTATATTTTATAAGACCATCTTGGGTGTTTTGGGTGCATTCCCACCCACCATCTACTATAAACATTCCTAGAGATCATACCAATATGGGGAAGGGGAGCCAGTTTGATGAATGTCACTTTTGATGAGCTGTCTCACAACACTGATGGCAAACTAAGTAGATGTCAGGAAAAAAAAATTGCATACTTTGACCAACTGCTCCACACTCCCTTTTTACAGGCAACTCTTGCACTTAAGAAAATACTTTATATTGAGCTGTGCTATAGTATGGAAGTATGATGGCCTAATTATGACTCAGGTGACGCAGGTTCATTTTGTGGATTGGGCATCTGAAGTAAAGCAGAGGACAGATGGACATGCCTTTCCTCAGGGTATTGCATCCATCTGCATGTTCCTTGTATTAGATTGCTGGTTGAGGCTGAGAGCATGTAAAGGATGTATGTATGAAAATGGGAACAGGCTGAGGATATAGACACAGATGCCACACTGTATGTATGAAAATGGGAATAGGCCGGGGATATAGACACAGATGCCACACTGTATGTATGAAAATGGGAATAGGCTGAGGATATAGACACAGATGCCACACTGTATGTATGAAAATGGGAATAAGCCAGGGATATAGACACAGATGCCACACTGTATGTATGAAAATGGGAATAGGCCGGGGATATAGACACAGATGCCACACTGTATGTATGAAAATGAGAATAGGCAGGGGATATAGACACAGATGCCACAGAGGTGGGGCGGTATGCCATATGTCTCCTTTGTACATCCACCCAGAAGGAATTACAGGCATGTGCAAGGGGAAAATTGGGCATTAGGGTATAAACTGAAACTCTCCCTGGCAGCAATATGACACTGTACTGGAATGCCTTGATTTAATGACCCTGAACATTCTTTGAGGTAAGTCTAAGGGCATAAAGAGTACCTAGAAAACCCAGTGGGTGAGGAGAGACACCAGTGACAGCTAATGGTAATCTGAGGAAAAACATTCCCAAAACACTTTATAATGATAAAGTAATCCAAAATCAGATAAAGCAATACAAAATTTGTTATATTTTTTCTTAGGTTAAACATGTTGGCTCTCCATGATTTAAATATGTGCCCATCATGGGTTATTGCCTGGACTAGGCCCTTCTAGATTTACAGATCCTGATCTATCAGGGCTTTAAGGCAGGCCTGGGTTTATAGCACTTGTCACTAATACATACATAATATAAAGAACATTCTGCTAACCCAACAGAAACAAAAAGCATTAGCAGCATGTTTACTGTGATGTTTAGACAGCTGTACACAATGAATATTTTATTTTAAATTTAGAATACAATACCAAGTTAGCAATACTTTCTGATAGTGATAACAAGGAAAAGCAGGCAAGGAATATATTTATTTGTAGATGACAGTAAGACCTAAAGGACAGTATGCATAATTACAGAGACCTTTGCTTTGAAAGACATAAACAGGACAGTGGGAATTTGGAAAATGTCACTAAAATGGTACATTGTTTATAATAAAAACCATATAAAGAGAAACAAGAAAAAAATCTGTGTGATCCCAAAGAAGCAAAGCAACATGAGATACAGTAGACACTTTCACGTACCTGAAAGGAATCCACAGAGTCCAAATGCATATTGCATGAGATTAACAGATTATCCTGTTTAGATATAAAGTGGAAGGCTTGTGGGAAATACAAGACATTACTTTCTTCACAGTAAGGCTTAGGATCCCCAAACTGCATTTTTTGAAAATATTTTGCTGAAGAACACTTTTTTAAGTGTTTTTACATGGGGCAAGGCCCCCACACCCCCCAAACTTATATATATTAACTCCACAGTTGCAGCAACTCAAAGAAGAGGGAAATCTCCCCCCACCAAAGGAAATAGTTTCCAGCACAACTCACAACTCAACAACAGTAATTTCCTGTGGGGGAGATCCAGTCATTGGCAAGCTGAAGCTCAGGCAGTTGAAGCTGAATAGTTCAAGCATCATCCACCAATAGGTTACCCCTATGGGAAGAAATACTTGGATAACTACATTTAAGAAGTTTTTTCTGTACTCTTGTGGCAGAAGTGTGCTGATCTAACCTGTCTGGTAGCAACCCCCCCCCCAACTATTATCATGGCGCAGGTACTGGTGGTGCTTGTTAAGACCAAAAACACAGCAGCACTTGGCCCTGACTGTATCCCAGGATTATTTCCTAAATAACCTGGAACATGACCTATCAGAACTACTTGAGTCACTTTTCAAATATACCCTGAAAATAGGCTTTTTACCATGAGAATGGAGGATTGCAATAGTTATTCCACTTCATAAAGGTAGACCATCAACTAATCCCAGGAGACTACAGAACCATTATTCTGAATAATTTAATATGCAAAGTCATGGGATGAACTATTATGTAAATGATCAACAAAGTCATAGGGAACCTTTAGACACTGGACCCATCCCATTTTGGTTTTGTCAAGGGAAGGTTATACCTACTAAACCTGGTGGACTTCCTTGAGAAGGTGACCAAGGTAATGGATGATGGGGAAAACAGTGCATACCACCTACCTAGACCTGGCTAAGGCATTTGATACAATACCCACTTGGGTGTAGTTGACAAATTCACTGAATTGGGTATAAACCCTACCCAACTTGCTGGATTGCCAGCTGACTCGCAGATAGGGCCAAGGATGTCAGGATTGTTAAGACCACCTTTCCTGAGAGACCAGTCACCAATGGAGTAACTCAGAGCTCTGTGCTGAGACCGCTCCTATTTGGCATCTACTTCTTGGAAGTAAAGGCGAATGTCAAGGGCCTTTGACTGACCAAGTTTGCAGATGACTGCAAATTGGGAGCTATCATAGATTCCCCCATTACACAAATATGTTACAAGAGGGTCTAATAGAGACAAATGACTGGTGCCAAAGTCATGGATTAAAACTCAATGTCAAGAAATGCACTATAGTGCCTTTTGGGAAAAATGTCACCCATGTTAATTAGTCCATTGATAATGCACCCCTAAGAATTGACCCATTAGTCAGAGATCTGGGAATATATGTAGACTGTAATCTGGCCTTTGGCCAACAAGTTGCCAAGGTGGCAAGAAAATCATTCTATGCCTCTCAACTTTTAAGTAAGAGCATGGCATCCAAGTCCAAGGAAACCACAGTGCCACTTTATTTGGTCCTTATCAGACCCATCATTAAATATAATGCCTCTTTCAGCATGTACCTGACCGGACATATGCAACAGTTGGAACACCTACAAAGGTTCATTATCATGAGAATCCAAGATACAAACACATTGTCCCATATGGACCACCTTAAAGCCAAATCTTTATACTCGGTGTCCTACAGGTTACAGAGAGACAATCTATGCCTGGCATACAAGGGATCCTCATATCCATCTCTGATTGACCTTTTTCACTGTCACAATGTGAACAGCATCAGGACCACTAGATCCAAGGATTTATATTTTGCTTGTGACATAAGTAAGACAAGTTGCTGAGACAGATATGTGTCTCAGAGGACCCCTATTCTATGGAACAGACTCTCCATCCATGTGAATCAGAGTCCATCCCTAACCCTATTTAAGCATGACATTGACCAATGGATGGGAAATGAGAAATTTACCCTGGGTTTGAGCCACATGTCTCTGATAGCCCAAACTAGCATAATATCCCCCACATAACCTCTAGAAATGTCCTAACATACCTCCTACTAATAAATGCCCATGGTACATAGGGACACGATTGGTTTGGACTGCATGGGTAGGGTTATAAATGGTGTTGTTAATATGGTTATTGAAGGTGAGGTTATCAATTGTGATACCTAGAAGTTTGGTGATAGGGTCTGGGGCTATAAGGGTGCCATTGTTGGATTTAATTGTGAAGTTTATGGGGGGGAGGACTTACTGGAAGGTGTAAAGAGTAAGAGTTTGGTCTTTTTGGCATTCAAAAGGAGACAACATTTCAAGAACCAAGTCTCTACTGTGCTGATTACTTTTTGGGTTAGGGAATGTAGTTCAGATGTGGAGTTTGCAGAGCAGATGAGTGTAGAATCGTATGCATATTGTATGCAGGTGGCTTGAGGGATTGCTGAATGGAGATCATTGATGAACAAAGAGAAAAGAAGAGGTCCTAGAATAGAGCCCTGAAGGACCCCAAGGGAGATGGGCAGGTGGGAAGATAGCTTATTTTTCCAGAGAACTGCTTGTTGCCTGCTGTTAAGATAGGACTTGAACCAGCAGATAGCCTTGGTGTCTAGAGAGAGGGATTCAAGGGTCTTTATGAGTAAGGGGTGGTTTACCATGTCAAAAGCTTTTGATAGGTCAATAACGAGTGCTGAAGTGAGGCAATTGTTATTACAGTTGCGACTGATAGAGTTAGTGAACGAAAGGAGTGCTGTGGTGGTACTATGAAATAGTCTAAAAATATGTTGGCAGTTAGCTAAAATGTGTTTGGTTAAGTGGTTTATTAGCTGATGGTGAATGCATTTTTCCATAACCTTTGCTAAGGGAGATAAGAGAGCTATGGGCCTGTGATTGGAAAAATCATTAGAGTTACCACCTTTATGTGAGGGGATTATGTGGGAGATTTTCCAGATGTCTGGGATGATTCCCTCATTTAGAGTTCTATTTATAAGGATGGAAATAGGGTATGCAACTGATTTAGCTGCTTTTTGCAGGTATTCTGATGCTAATTGGTCTGCAGAGGGAGTACATGGCTTAAGCTTTTGGATGATTTTTTGGATGTAAGTAGTAGGGATGGGTTGTAGTTGGAAGGTTGGTAGAGTACCAGGTAACAAGATAGGGAGACTAGAATTGTCTGTGGATAGTTGATGGGCTAGGGATTGTATGGTGCCAGTGAAGAAGGAATTGAGGCCATTGGCAGTTTCCTGGGGAGTATTATTATCAGCTCCTTGTGGAGTTGGTGTGCTTGAGTGCCCAGGGTGAAGGAGTGTATTAATCCCTGACCAAAACTTTTGATGATTGTTATGGTGAGTTTGCTGAAGTTTACAATAGTAGTTAATTTATCTGTGAGTATGGCTTTTTTGTGATATTTCTCTGCTTTCTAAAGTTTTCTTGCTTAGGGATAGTTCTGGTAGCTCTCCATTTAACCCAAGATTTGTTCCAATGCAAAATCTTTTGCCTAGTGTCTTTTGACAGCCAGGGGGCTGTTTTAGACTTCATTCTAATAGACCGTTTGGGTGCATGTTCATCTAGGATTGTTAAGAATTTTGAGTTAAAATATTTAACAGCCTCTTCAAGTGGGAGAGAATTTAGAGGGTTCCAGTTACAGGCATTAAGTTCAGTTTGGAAGCATTCAGAGTTAAAGTGTTTATTGGACCGTGAGATCCTGTACCTGGAGGAGTTGGGAATGTCATTCTTTTGTCTTATAATGTAAGTTAAAGTATGGTCACTTACATCATCAGACAAAGTTCCTACTTTATAAGTTTGTTGTCTGTTAATAAGTATCCAATCTAAGATACTCTTTTTTGTTTGGTTTGTTAATTCTTGTAGTGGTGGTAATAGTTTGACTGAATCCATGAAGATTAATATGTGAGGAAGGGTTGTCAGTATTGACACACTTCGAGTCTGTATTGAAGTCACCTAGTATAATTGTTTCTTGTGGGAGATTAGTAGATACCCAACTAAGAATATCCTCTGTTGTGGTGGTATTATTACCAGGAGGTAGGTAGATGCAGATGATGTTTAGGGATTTACTAGTATTGAGTTGAAGCCTAGAGATAAGGACTTCTGCTTTATTTTGGGGGGTGACAAAGGATAATGAGGAAATCTGTAATCCAGTTTTAAATAGGATGGCTACATCTCCACCCTTACGTTTTGTGTGGTCATGTCTCAATATATTATAACCGGGGGAATTATTTCAATGCCCTAAGTTCCCGGTTTTAACCAAGTTTCCATAAGACAGAAGATATCAAAGGAATGAATATCAAGAAGGGCATGGAGATGGGCAACTTTGTTGTTGACACTGTGGATATTAAGATGTCCCATTATTAATGAGTTGGAGAGACAGGTCAAGGTAGGTGTGGTAGCAGGAGTGTTGCTGTGAGATGTTTGTGTGGAAACATTGGTTGGGCCTGGGTTAGGGTGGATGTCACCATCTTTTAAGGTTGGAGCTTTTGGCCTATAAACTGGGTTATAAATGTAGCTAGTTGGGTACTTTAATTTCCTTACAATGGAGTTATGGAATTTGATATGTATGAGGCAATGGTATTTGGATAGCAGGTAGCAGGGATTAGATGTGATATATAATTGAAAGTGTGAAAGGGTAGAAATATAAATAGCTGTTTGTTTTGGAGAGTAGTTGAAATGGAAGTATTTCATCTTTTCAAAGGAGGTGAGTAGATAGGCGGAAGTGAGGACTGGTAAAAGTGTGACTATGAGTAGTAACTTAGCTTGGATAGTTGTGTTTGTTGTAGGCATATTGCTAGGATTACTAGTACAGATGCAACAAGGTTGCTAGTACACTGTAAAAAGATTGGGCAGGGATAAAAGACAGTAGAAGTGATAGTGGGTAAAATCTAGATGAAAGAGTTAAAAGGGAAAAGGAGAGGGAAAGATACTTAGGAAGAATGTCCTAGATCAAGATGGACTAAGGAGATAGGTAATTGAGGAGGGGTGTGGCTAGGTTGTCCAGATTGGTAGGAGTAGTAGGTTGTCCAGATTTGTTGGAACAGTAAATAGAAAGATGGGCTCCTTATATAGAATAAAACCCTTCTTAACTCCAGCATCCCGAGCTACAATTGCCCACTCCCATTTAATCTCAACTCTTCTATATGCTTCACCCATATATACCAACCTGAAAATAGTAATCTTGTCAAACTAGCTAACTCCTATAATAATATAGCCAGATTTGCCACTGGAAACCCTTTTAGAACACACCATTGTCAGAACCTACAGCAACTCGACTGGTTAGAATTAAACAACATTTTGATACTATCCCAACTTGCCATTGTTCATAAGATATTTTACCAACCAAACAACACCCCTATACTTTCTGACCTTATTACTCCCTATAGGAATCTCAACTCCTTATGATCCTCTAGCAAACTTCTTGCTAGCACAAGCAAGTCTAACAACTTGGCAGGGGACTCCTTGTTCTCCAATACTGCAGGAAAAAATTGGAATGTATTTATTTATTTATTTATTTATTTCCAGTTTGATTACCGGGGAAGTCCACTGGGCCCTGAGACCCATTTTCAGTGGAGGCCCGGGGAGAAAAGCTCCAGATGTACAAATACAAAATACAGAAATATAAAATATGAATGATACATTGAGGTGATCAGTTTGTACAATAGAAACATTCATTATTGCAACAAAGTCAAATACTACTTCACTAAGGTTATTCTAAAAGGTTATACAATCATAAGCTGTTCTTATAGGATAATTTAAGACAAAGCATTATTTGAGCACATGAGCACATTCTTAGAAGGTTATACATTTGTAAAGGTATTCTTATAGAGTAGTTTGAGATAATGCATTATATAAGCACATAGGGAAGAGAGTTAAGAAATCTATTTACAATATTTACATGAAGCGGTATGAAGATAAGTCTTTGGGACATTTTGAGTGCAATGGAGCACTCCATGTGGTATAAATATGTACTTGGATAGATTTTAGTTGGGGTGGACTAAAGGACAGCCTCACCTTTTTACACTCTAGGTAGGATATTTGTGAGTTTTTGAATAGTTTTAGGTAGGGTGAAAGCAGATGCATTTCCACTTAGTGGACAGATGTTTGAAAAGCAGAGTTTTGAAATTTTCAGTGCTTGATATTATTCTTAGAGAGGAAGGGAGAGAGTTCCAAGCCTTACCGATAGTGAAAGAGAGGAGAAGTTGGCCAGCAGGACTTTTAGGTTTGTAGATAGAAATCAGATTTTGATGTTCAGATCTGAGAGATCTCTTAGGGGTGTAGGGAGGAAGGATATTAGCTAGAGTAGGACAGTTAGATGACTGAAATATAAGTTTGTGTGCTGTTGTGAGCTGCAGATAGGTTAGGTAGTTTAGTAGTTCTAGCCAATTTGGGGATTGAAGGGAAAGGCAATGATGGGTGGAGTTTGTACAGTTTGATGCAAATTTAGAGATTTTGTTATAGCAGCTTTCTAGTTTGGAGGTGCTGGAGTATGACAAGTTGGTTAAGAGAGGGGCTCCATAAAGTAAAGAGGGCAAAAGGTAGGTAGTGGCCAGAGTGTGCCTTGTGGTGAGAGAGAGAAAGCGATTATTCCTGTATAGCATGCCTAGTTTTTGATGTTTTTTTTAAATATTTTGTTGAATGTGTATGTCGAACTTTAGGAATTTGTCAACTGTAACACCAAGGAGTTTTGCAGAGGGAGCAACTTCAATAGTGGATTTAGAGTTGCTAAGGACTTTGAAAGTATTTTATTGAAGGAGTAAGATTTTCTAGGGGAGAAGAGGAGAATTTTGGATTTATTAGCATTAAGGGAGAGGTGGTTTTTATGCATCCAGTTTTCAGTGGTTGAGAAGGCAGCTTGGGTTTTGAGAAGCAGTTCAGAGCTGTTTGTGGCAGAGCAGACTATGGTTGAATCGTCTGCGTATTGAATAATTTTGGCATCGGGGATAGCAGAATGAAAGTTATTAATAAAAATATTAAAGAGCATGGGTCCCAGGATGGATCCCTGTGGTACACCTGTTGGGGTGGGTAGGGAGGAGGAGATGGAGTTTTTCCATTTGACTGTCTGAGACCTATCAGATAAGTAGCTAGAGAACCAGGATAGAGAATTAAGAGATAGATGCAGGTTTGATAGTTGAAGGAGAAGATGATTATGAGAAACAGTGTCGAAGGCTTTAGAGAGATCAAGCAAGACAATAGAGACCAGGCGACCTGAGTCTTGGGCTTGATTGATAGTTTCTAGGTAGGATAATAGAGCAGTAGTAGTGCTATGACCAGAACGAAAGCCATGTTGGGTAGGTGTTAGAAGATGGTTTTGGGTTAGAAAAGTTATAAGTTGGGTGTGGACACACTTTTCTAAGATTTTAAAGATAGGTGAGATTAGAGCAATGGGGCGAAAGTTTGAGATGTTGGTGTTCTTGCCTCCTTTGTGCAGTGGAAGGATATAAGCTGAGCACCATAATTTGGGGACATAAGATTTGTTAATAGATCTGTTAATAATGATGCTGATTCTGAGTGCTATCCCATCTGCAGCACATTTTAGAAAGGAGGAGGGAATATTGTCAGGGGCATTAGAGCAGGGTTTAAGTTTAGATAGAAGTTTTTTTATGAAGTTAGTAGAGACTGGTTTGAGCTCAAATCTAAGGGGAGGGTTATCGGAGGAATTGGAAGGAGAATGAAGGGGAACAGAAGGGAAATTGGTAGGGAAGGTCTTAGTTAGGTCAGATATTGTTTGTAAGAAGAAAGAGTTAAATTCTGAGCATTATTCTTGGTCAGATTTATTTGGGTCAGGACTGGGATTATTTTTGGAACCGGGATTAAGGAGAGAGTTTATTGAGTTCCAGAATTTTTTGGGGTTGTTATTATTGTTAGATTGGAGGTTGGAGTAACAGAATTTTTTGTCCTTGGTAATTTGTTGTTTTACCTGGTTACGTAGTTGCTTATATTGGAGCAAGGTGTTGGGCAGTTTGTTGTTTTGGAACAGTTTCCATAGTTTATCCCTTTGATGCATAATTTGTTTAGTAAGTTTAGATAACCAAAGAGCGGTATTTATTTTTACCCTTTTATTTCTGATAGGGGCGAGAGAGTTAAGTGAATCTAAGAAAACAGAGTTGAAGTAGTTGATAGCAGCATTAAGAGGGAGAGTTCTAAGGTCTTGCCAGTTCATTTGTTTAAATAGGTTTGAGAAGGTTGTAGGGTTGAAGTTACTAAGATTATGAGTTAGGATGTATTGATGCTGGTGAGGGGAAGTGTTGGTAGTGCGATGAATGAAGGCTGGCAGGTGGTCACTAATGGTATCTGGAATTGTTCCAGAATTAGTGATTTTGTTTGGATTGGAGACTAGGATCCAGTCAATAGATGAACCTGGGGGATTAGTTTTGTTGGGTCTAGTTATATGCTGGATTGTTTGGGTGAAGTTATAAAGGTTGATGGCAATGGAAGGGGAGAGAGACTTAATTTTATTCCAGTCGATATTTACATCACCTAAGATGTATGTTTCGTAGTTAATCGTCTGCCACCAGATCCAAATTTACAACCCTCCCTGCAGCTCTTTAAACAAAGGCTCAAGAAACATCTTTAAACTCACTGGTTATGTCCCTGTTGCAACCCTGACTAATTCCTCTGCTCTCTCTACTGCTATCTCTGTACTGCCTCCTAATACCAATCATTACTACATCACCTCTCCAGAAGTAGTATTTATCTCTAGTAAATCAAACTACTTATGTTATTAATGTAATTCTTCTGAATCTACTGTATCTTACCTCAGATATCCTTTCTGCACAGTGACTAGCTTATTCTGTATGACTATAGGACATTAATGTTAGTTTTTCCTCTCATTAATACTCATTACTAAGTATTTTTAACATCCTTTCTTTGTACAATTTTATACTTGATATATTTAAGTGTTAGAGCTTTTCTCCCTGGGCCTCCACTGAAAATGGAAATATATCCAGCTGCACTAGCCCGGTTAACAAATGTAAAATAAAAAATAAATAAATAAATGCCTGTTTGTCATTAGCCTAGCATATAAGTATGAACCTACGAAAAAAATGTATGCTAACATAAAACTCAATTATTTCCAAAGCCTGCATATGATCTCTGTCTACAGATGATTCTAAGTAATTTGTGTTGATGTGTCAACAAAACCAAGAACATATCGATATTAACAAGTATCTATAAACATATGTTATGCAAGGATAGCAAAGATTATCAATACAGGTTTCCTATCCTGGATGCAACTTATGCTGTAATCAATATCTTTGCAGCTATGATCAACATACCTAGGCCAGATGTACAGTTGGATTTGTTGCACAATACTACAGCTGCACTTATAGTGTTTGCTATTGTGTGTGTGTGTGTGTGTGTGTGTGTGTGTGTGTGTGTGTGTGTGTGTTAACAATGAACAAGTTATAGACATATATAAAAGTGGTGACAATATGTTACAACATCATTTCTCAGAACAACTACATAAAGAGTTATTACCTCAAAGCAGTGAGCAGTGATCCCACATAGGTATGTTAGTTTACTATCAGACTTGCAATAGTGATAGTTTTGATTCTGAAAATAATGTCATAGGAAAGTCACAAGCTGAGAATGCCAAAGGCCATAAGTGCAAATACCTGGACTTGCCCCCTTTCTGGACCCACGTTACCACTTGTTTCTGTGTTCGCTGAGGTAGGGAGATTCAATGTTCAACATTGCTTGCACTGATGGTCAAAGTCAAAGAAAACTTTATTATCATTCAGAACTACACAGCAGTGTAGCTGAATGAAATTACAATGCTTCATTCTCAATGCAGGAAACAGTTGCACATATAGGTAGAGAAAAATGAATAAAATATCACAGTACAATTTTAATAAATAGCAATTTGTAAGTAAAGAAGGATAGCAGTGACCCACACCCATCCCAGAACAGGAGACAAGGAAGACAAAGAATATGAAGGTAATATTGTCAAAGTAAATTGAAACAATAGCTGCATATCTATGAATAGACTGAATTATTGCTGTTTATATATTGCACTTTACAGTCCTTCGGTGTGCAGGTGGGCTACCTTAGTATTGCATTTAGTTATTGCACATTCATACAATAAGCCCCTTGATAGGCTAGTTATGTAACAGATGTCCTGGTTTGTTTTTCCAAGAGTTCAGCAGTCTAATGGAGAGCAGAAAGAAGCTGTTTTTTTTAGTCTGGTGCAGCTTCTGTATCTCCTTATCACTCTCAGCTTGTGACTTTCTTGTCACATTATTTTTGGGTTCCCCGTTGTCATGATTGCAGTCCAACTGTAATCCAGTATGTTAAAAAGAGTAAAATGAACATTTATATGTAACACTGCTGAAAATCATGACCTAGAAAACAGATGCAAACTAGATTACTGATTTACCTGAGGCAGGAAAAAAAAAGAACTGAGTGGTACATAAATGTCACTCTCTTTCCCCTAATGTCCATAATGTGACACTGCTCTTCCAGGAGCAACATTGCAACATTGCTACATCTGCCTGCAGATCATTCCAGTCATGTCATTCCCATTAATGAGGTAAGAAACAAAATTAAAGTTAGATTTCACCTCATTATTAAAGGTGTAGGTATTCTCAGCAGCTCACCTGCTTCTTGCCAAACATTTACTCCATTTTAAGTAGCTGTTTCATTGCAATTCACGTTTGAGAATACGGACAGCATTATCACATCTCACCCCACAGTACTCTTTCTCCCACATCTGACCTATTTATGTCATCATGACGCAGAAAGAGAAAATAACATTGCAATTTAAATTTTTGTGGTGCATTTTCTGTTTCTGCTTGATAAGAAATAACACATTAACATATAATGACTAAAATGCATAGTGGGTTTCTCTAAACTTTTTCTCAGATTTATGCTGTTTACTGCACACTAAATAATGCAATGCACTGCTATATTTTTAAGACCTGTAAATCCTATGAATTCTTAGCCCTGTCTGTTGCATTATTTATAGGTCAAGATAAACAGGGCTGTACATTACATCATAACTGCACAAGTAACTCCATTGGTAAAAGATTTAAACATCACAGAAAGTTCATCCACTAAATCAATAAACAACAACAAAAATAAACAAAATCTTTCTTGTGCACATTTTACAATCATCATCAGCATCATCAGCCCCCTTTTCCCATTTTTTACATGGGGTCGGGGTATTGTGTTAACTGTCACCACCTCTCTCGATTCAGTGCCACACTTCTGACTTCTTCAACACTCATGCCTGACTGTAGCAGATATTCTTTCACACAATCCATCCACCTCTTTGCTGGACATCCTGGCTTCCGCTTACCTTCTTCCTGTTTGTCCTAAATCGTCCTCACTAGATTGTCCTCTGCTTTTCTAGACATGTACCCAAACCATCATAATCTGTTCTCTTTGATATTATCTGCAATTGAAGCTACTTTGGCTTCTGCTCTTATGTCCTCATTTCTTCATCTGTCCCATGGTGTGCATCCTACCACCCATCCCAATTACTTCATTTCCATTACCTCTAGTTTCTTAAACTGTTCTGCCTTTACTGCCCAGGTTTCAGCACCATACAGTAATACTGGTCGCACTACTGTCTTCTACACCTTACTTTTCAGCTCCTTTGGCATTCTGTCATAGACTACACCTGATACTCTATGCAAATTGGCTGCAGCCCCTCTGATTCTAGCTTTGACCTCTTCATTCAGACTACCCTTCTCCTCAACTACCCCAGATACTTGAAGCTGTTTACCTGTTCCATTATCTTCCCTTCTATCTCTGTTCTCAGCTTCTTCTGATTTCCCCAATTTGCTGCCATTACCACTGTCTTATCTGTGCTTAGTTTCATCCCATGTGCCTTCAGATTTGCATTCCATTCTCCAATCCTTTGCTGACGTTCTAGCTCAGTGTCTGCCTGTACTGCCACATCATCTGCATACAGCAGCTTTGTTGATCCGTCCCTTCCAACCTGTTTAATAATGTAGTCCATCACCAGTATGAACAGCAGTGGGCTCAGAGCTGAACCCTGATGTACACCCACTCCCACTGGGAACCCTTCTGTGAGACCAAACAGTGTTCGTACTTGAGTCATTGGGTCCTTGTACATAGCCTGCACTAATTCTGTCACTGTTTCTAGGACTTCCAACCACTGCAGTACTGCCCAGATCAGATTTCTTGGGACCATGTCATATGCTTTTTCCAAGTCTAGGAATGCACATTTCGACTGTCTCCTCACCTCTAGCTTCTTCTCAAGTATTTGTCTCAATCCAAACATCGGGTCAGTTGTGCTGCATCCTGATCTGAATACAAACTGCTCATCTCCCATATTACATTCCACTACTCTGCATATCCATTTATCAATCACCCTCTCCAGATCTTTCATGCAATGGGATAGCAGTTTGGTGCCTCTGTACTGCCCACAGTTGTGGATGTCCCCTTTATTTTGTACACTGGCATGAGTATGCTTATTCTCCAGTCATCTGGGATATGCCTTTCTCTCCACTTTGCTATCAGTACCCTCAGGAGCCATTTCTCGCCTCTCTCACCCAGCATCTTTATCATATCGCTGTGACTTCATCTGAGCCTGCTGCTTTCCCTGACCTCATCTTCCTTAGTGCTGTTTTTACCTCTTCTAGGGTGGGATCCTCTCCTTCTCACATCATAGGTTGTTTCTGGGGCAATACAGCTTCTGTGGGTTTTATTCATTCAGAAGCTGCTGGAAATACTCCTTCCATCTGTCTTTGATGTCCTCTGGACTGGTGAACAGGTTGTTTCTGATATCCCTTATGAAGGGTGTCTGACTATCTTCTTTATCTTTCTGTCTTTGGCTTGCAACCTGATTAGTTTCTTTATGCTCCTTACTGAGTCACTTTTCAAAAATTGGTACAGCCCCTTTAATGCCCTATTCTTTGCTATTGCAACTTCTTTCTTAGCTTCTTTGTTAGCCAACCAGTAGTCCTTCCTAGCCTGGTAAGTCTTTTCTATCTCCCACTCCTTCCTGCACTCCTTTCTTTTAATGACTTCCTGGACTTCTGCATTCCACCACCAGCTTTCCTTATGGACTTTATTTTCATACCTGGCTCGGCCACATATCTTTTCTGTAGTCCTAACACATGCTGTTTGTAGGCACTGCCATTCTTCTGCAACTCCACCTATTTCCTCTTCTTCTTGAGGTGCTAGAGCCCTGAATAATTCCTTGAACTGTTGCGCTTTCTCTTCAGTCAATTTCCATGTCTTCAGCCTGGTCTCTGCTGACATTAAAGCTTTCTCTGACTACTGCTTGCAGCTGATTGTGGCAACTAGTGGTTTATGCTGTAGGCCGACTGTTTCACTGGGGATTTCTTTGCAATCATGGATTCTATCCCAATGCCTTTTCCTTACTAGGAGGAAGTCTACATGAGTTGCATGTTGACTACTCTTGTATGTGATCTTGTGACTGTCTCTCTTTCTGAACCATGTGTTGGCTACTATCAAGCCATTTGCCAGACAGAAGTCTTAATTGGCTTCTCCTTCTTTATTCCTGTTGCCCCACCCATGTGGACTCAGACAGTCCTCATATCCTGTTCTGTCTGTCCCAATATGTGCATTCAAGTCACCCATTATCAACACCAATTCATGTTGTCCTGCTTTATCTAGTAGATCCTGCAACTGTTGTCTGAATGCACACTTTTCCTCACTATCACAACCCTGCTGTGGGGCATAGGCTGAGATTATGAATACTGCCCTATCATTACACTTTAGTCTGACCACCATGAGTCTGTCATTAATTCTGATGATATCCCTTACTGCCTTCTGAAGCCTCTCTCTCACCACAATTCCTACACCATTTCTAGCCTGCACTCCACCTGAGTAGTAGACTCTGGATACCAACCCAAGTGGCTTTGCTGCACTGCCCTTCCATCTCATCTCTTGAATACATAGGATATCCAGCCTCCTCCCTATCCACACTGCATCCTGACAGTGAACCTTAAGCATAGCAATTCTCAGTTAATGTGTGGCAGGTTGGTTGGTTTTACATCGAGCTTTTGCTCAACAGAGCTATCCCAGATGACCCAATCTGGGCATCTTGACACCCGCCAGCCAGTAGCTTATTGACCCAGGGCTGCTGGGCTTTATGGCGGGCACACACTGGCCAATAGGGGCACATATACCTCTCCCACTGTTAGCAAGGGTCCCTGGGGTGGGTCAGAGTAGGCCAGGTCCTCAAGCCACTTATCACCAGTAACTACCCATGCCCATATTTCTTGACATTAGTCAACATGACCAAATCACCTAGAGCCATATTTTACACCACTGAGTGGCTAGTCTTGCCATGGTGAACAGTCTGTGATCTGTGTTCTCCTGTCTTGAGGATACTGTGCACCACAGTAGATGTCCAAAGTGGTTGGTCTGTACAACTCTTCCCCCTATAGGGCACCATGTAGAGTCTGTGCTGCTGCCCACAGCTAAATTCATTGGTGAGTTTGAGATGGAAGCACTCAAGCATGTTTTTCAGACATGGAAGAAACCCCACAGAGACACAGGGAGAACATACAAACTCCAAACAGACATTGGTCAGTGGTTAGGATCAAACCTTGTACCTTGTGCATGGGGAGGCAAAGACCTTAACCACTAAGCCATCTGGACTTTTTCCATTTTACAACTTGCTTATATAATCATATAATGACTCCATAAGAAAATCCACATAGTTACAATGTCTCTACAAGAAAAGTCACATTGTTACATCTCGTAACAATATACCATAACCCTAATAATTAGTCCCATTGAATACATATAGTTATTCAATGCAGTTCTTATAATGTTTTTTTCAGAATCTCTGGACTAAAATGGAAGGTCAATGTGCATGTTTCCTCACAGTTGCCAGCCTCATAAAACTTGGTATCCCCAGGCAAGGTAGTAACTGACTCAAGCTCCCAGATAATGACCTTTTACTCATAATTCTGCTTGTGAGATTTGCAAATATTTAAAAAATATGGAGGCCTCTTCTTGCTGAAAACCATGGACTGTGAGCAGTACACATACACCAATTCTACAACAATCCACACTAAAATGTCTTATGTTGAGGCTGGAAACAAGCCCTTGCAAAGCCTCAAAGCTCCGTGGAGACTAGTCTTCAGCATGAATCCAAGATTTCATCACTCTCAGGCACTCCTTCAACAAAATACTTCTGAGAGTGAACTCACCTCAAATACACTACACCTAACGACTCAGTAAATACTATTTTAGTGATCCGTGAGTCTGTAGTCAGCCACACAGATTATCCAGTCACAAGGCTCGACAAGGACAGGGTGGAAGTATGTTTCTTTCAGTTGTCAAGACCTCTGATGTCTCAAAGGCTTTTAAGATACTTTCACCTGACAAATATAATATAGCATGTCAGTGGTTTCTGTGGCAGTGAATGACTTGGGACACAAAACCTTGAGGGTCATGCAGACAGACATGTCAGAACTCTCCATGGATGTTACAGATGCAAGCAAGATAAGAGTCCTGAGTGATACTCAATTCTTCCTTCTCCAAGAATGATGCCTAGGTACAAAGGAAAGATCACTGGCTTCAACAACTGTCTAAATAGTTGGTGTCATTCTACACTATCTAGTATGTATTAGCATTGAATAACATGACTAGCAGTCCTGCTTGCTTTACAAAGGATGGCCTGCATCTCTTGTTCCAAGATTTCTACATAGTGGCTAAAGCCTTTGCTGCTCCCATAATCCCTTTTTTGGTAGAATCCAGCTAAAGGATATTCCAATGTAACTAACATATTAAATACAATACTGGATCACATTACGGTATCACTGTTCAGTGCTTGAAGCCTCAACAACATAATGCATGACCTTGAGGCTCTTGTGCATTTAAAACATGTCCATATTTTTGTAATTACTAAAACCTGATTTAAATGTAAAGAAAGCTCTCTCAGCATACCTAGATTTTGTTTTTACTATGCCTTCAAGCCTGATGCTAACTGTTGTGGCATCTCTATATTTGAAAGGGACCATTTCACATCCAAACAGATTCTAGGAGATCCATGAATAGAACTCACTGGACTACAAATCACACTAAAATGGACCAGTCTCAGCTTATAACATATTACAGGATGCCCTCTAGGTACCCTGATAATCATGTAAAGTTTCTAAATGTACTTGATGAAATCCTCATAAACAAGAACTCCATTATTTTGGGAGACTCTAACTACATCTCAATAAATTGGAGTACCCTTGTCTCAAATGTAGGTTATGAACTGAAGTTCTTAGATTAAATAAACAAAAACTCCCTGGGCTAGATTGCCAACAAACCCACAAGTGGACCTAATCTTTACAAATATATAGCTTCTTCATGGACTATTCCCCTGGTATCTCCTTCTCTGGTTAAGTTGGATCACAAACTGATAATGTTCACTTTCAAAATCTCTAAACCATCTGAAACTAGAATCATGGAATTTAATAATTTAAAACCTAATTAACTTAATCACAATTCAGTTATAGTAGCATCAGCCCAAATACTGCCACATTTGGTAGCTTCACAAAGGTATTCTATGCCCACTTAGGGTAATATACAGAACTGGCAGTCCTAACAAGATTTAAATATAATGCAAAATTTAAAAGCAAACTACTCTGGCAGACCACTAACATAAATAAGCTTTATAATAAAAGACAAATGTTTAAAGTATACAGCAGAACTAAATACTCTCATACCAAAAATAGTATCAGAAGTATTAATAAAAGTTAAGAAAATACTATTAGGTCCACTAAAGCAGCCCATGAATTAAGGTTAGCATCTGAAGCAAAAGGCAATTATAAATCCTTCTTTACATATGTTGGGAAACTAAGAAATAACATCAAACGTTACTCTGAGCCTGTTCATAATAGTACCACATATTCTGACCCAGTGGATATTGATAACATATTGGCAAAAATATGCAGTGAAAATTTTAACCCAGGGACTGACACACAAAGTCCATATGTACCTGAATTACTCAGACACACGACCATCACTAAAGAACATGTGCTGAAGATGCTTTCCAAGACAAAAAAAAGAAAAAAAAAGCACTTTAGCTGTTCCATGTTCAAATCACCACAGGTAAAATCCAATATCACTTTCTTGCAAGATATAGGTCCCCCTCTATGACCCAGGAAACCCATACCATGCATTTAAATGTATTAGAAACACTAGCCATCCAACCCAATACCATATTCATGGGTGACTTTAATTACCCCACTATTAACTGGGAATCCCATACAACATCAAACGTATATGCACAGAAGTTCCTGGATTTTGTAAACACAAACTCCCTGGACCAGATAATCAATACACCAACCAGGGGTGCAACCATGCTGGATCTGGTCCTCACTAATATGGGAGAGTGCCGCACACCCCCTACTGTAATGCCTTCCCTGGTAAGATCAGACCACAAAATGGTCTCCTTTGAAGTAAAAATAAAACCTGGACCCCCCAGATAAACTGGCAATATTTAGTGACTATTCTAAGGCTAACCTCCTGCTATTAGGTGAGAACTTGGCAAAATTTCAACCCCCTATAAACCCTGAGAACATTTCTGCCTATGCAGAACTGTTCACAGAAACCCTGTACAAGCATGCTAATAGCTGAAAATAGCTGAATAGAGGCAGCTGTACCCACCAGGAAGAAGTACAGAACTAACTCAAAAAACAAGCCACCCTGGTGTAATCACAAAATCATTCAGACGTATAACAGGGGAAAGAAAATCATGACAAAAATTTGGAGGTTCAGCACCCAGCAGGATAAACGCTCTCATTAAACTAAACAAACAATGCAGAGCACAAATAAAGTCTACCAAAGCCAAATATAAGGTAAGTCTGGCCTCCCAGTCCAAGGACAACCACAAAGCATTCTTTAGCTATGTCCGTAATCTCAAAGGCAATCCACAATTCTGTGCAGAGTTCATTGTAAATGGAGCCACCTATACCGA
This sequence comes from Protopterus annectens, assembly GCF_019279795.1. Classification (NCBI taxonomy): domain Eukaryota; kingdom Metazoa; phylum Chordata; order Ceratodontiformes; family Protopteridae; genus Protopterus; species Protopterus annectens. Next base: position 1,889,803,952 of record NC_056725.1, read on the forward strand.
GCCAGAAGATATAGCAAACCTCATGGCTGATAAATTCAGCTCCAACTTTACTCCTCTCTCCCCCTCAATCTTCTCTCAGGAAATATCGTCAAATATAACTCCACCTACTATCACCAGGGAACAGATCCTTAACAATCTCTCTAAGACCAAGAACACTGCATCAATGGGCCCAGACAATATCCCAAGATGCCTTCTAAATAGCATGAAACATGACCAATCAGGGCCTCTAGAATTACTATTTAACTGTAGCCTCAAAACATACTTTGTGCCTCATGAATGGAGAAAGGCAACAGTCATGTCTCTCCACAAAGTTCAGCCATCTACAGACCCTGGAAAGTACAGACTCATAAGTCTCACTAGTATTATATGTAAAGCCATGGAAAAAATTATCATGGGATGATCAATAGAGACATAGTAAACCTCCAGACACTGGATCCAACCCAGTTTGGTTTCATCAAGGGCAGATCATGCCTACTCAACCTGGTAGACTTCTTTGAGAAGGTCACCAAAGCAATGGATGAGGGCAAAATCATTCACACTGCCTACCTTGACCTGGCCAAGGCATTTGACACAATTCCCCACTTGGGCATTGTTGACAAACTCAAGAGGTTAGACACAAACCTGTATGTCACCTGGTAGATAGCCAACTGGCTCACAGACAGGACCCAATAAGTTAGAATTGGGGAGTCCACCTCTTCAAAGAGACCAGTCACAAGTGGAGTCCCTCAGGGATCAGTCC